>NC_135136.1:3030303-3333333 GCF_051014445.1 Colletes latitarsis | reverse complement strand
TTGAACAGATCCTGGGTTATTTTCTGGTTTGGATCACATAGTAATGTGATACCACACTGAAACGGTCGATTAAACCAGGTTTCGATAAATATTTTTGAGGATATCGCATGTTAGGTCTAGGTTAGGCCTGGGATTTTCACTCATCAGACTCATACTATCGCATTCTTCACATACTTGTTGTACGGATCCTGTGTTTTTTCTGGTTTGGATCACGTAGTAATGTGGAACCACACTGAAACAGTCAATTAAACCTGGTTTCGATCAATAATTTTGAGAATAATTCATGTTAGGTCTTGGTTAGGTCTGGGATTTTCACTCATCAGACTCATACTTTCGCATTCTTCACATACTTGTTGAACGGATCATGGGTTTTTTCTGGTTTGGATCACGTAGTAATGTGGGACCACACTGAAACAATCAATTAAACCTGGTCTTGATAAATATTTTAGAGGATAACGCATGTTAGGTCTGGGATAGGTCGGGGATTTGCCCTCATCAGCCTCATACTTTCGCACACTTCACATACTCGTTGAACAGATCCTGGGTTTTTTCTGGTTTGGATCACGTAGTAATGTGGAACCACACTGAAACAATCAATTAAACCTGGTCTTGATAAATATTTTAGAGGATAACGCATGTTAGGTCTGGGTAAGGTCTAGGATTTGCCCTCGTCAGGCGTATACTTTCGCATATTTCTCATACTTCATGGCTAGATCCTGGGCTATTTCTGGATTAGATCACGTAGTAATGTGGTACCACACTGAAACAGTCGATTAAACCAGGTTTCGATCAATATTTTTGAGGATAACGCATGTTAGGTCTAGGTTAGGCCTGGGATTTTCACTCATCAGACTCATACTTTCGCATTCTTCACATACTTGTTGAACGGATCCTGGGTTTTTTCTGGTTTGGATCACGTAGTAATGTGGGACCACACTGAAACAGTCAATTAAACCTAGTTTCGATCAATATTTTAGAGAATAATTCATGTTAGGTCTAGGCTAGGTCTGGGATTTGCTCTCATCAGGCTCATACTTTCGCACACTTCACATACTCGTTTGACAGATCCTGGGTTATTTTCTGGTTTGGATCACGTAGTAATGTGGGACCACACTGAAACAGTCAATTAAACCTGGTTTCGATCAATATTTTAGAGGACAACGCAAGTTAGGTCTGGGATAGGTCTGGGATTTGCCCCCATCAGGCTCATACTTTCCGCGTTTTTCACATACTTGTTGAACAGATCCTGGGTTTTTTCTGGTTCGGATCACGTAGTAGTGTGGGACCACACTGAAACAATCAATTAAACCTGATCTTGGTAAATATTTTAGAGGATAACGCATGTTAGGTCTGGGATAGGTCTGGGATTTGCCCTCATCAGACTCATACTTTCGCACAGTTCACATACTCGTTGAACAGATCCTGGGTTGTTTTCTGGATTGGATCACGTAGTAATTTAAGTACTACACTGAAACAGTCAATTAAACCTGGTTTCCATCAATATCTTAGAGGACAACGCAAGTTAAGTCTGGGATTGGTCTGGGATTTGACCTCATCAGACTCACACTTTCGCACACTTCACATACTCGTTTGACAGATCCTGGGTTATTTTCTGGTTTGGATCACGTAGTAATGTGGGACCACACTGAAACAATCAATTAAACCTGGTCTTGATAAATATTTTAGAGGATAACGCATGTTAGGTCTGGGATAGGTCGGGGATTTGCCCTCATCAGCCTCATACTTTCGCACACTTCATATACTCGTTGAACAGATCCTGGGTTTTTTCTGGTTTGGATCACGTAGTAATGTGGAACCACACTGAAACAATCAATTAAACCTGGCCTTGATAAATATTTTAGAGGATAACGCATGTTAGGTCTGGGATAGGTCTGGGATTTGCCCTCATCAGACTCATACTTTCGCACACTTCACATACTCGTTGAACAGATCCTGGGTTATTTTCTGGTTTGGATCACATAGTAATATGGTACCACACTGAAACAGTCGATTAAACCAGGTTTCGGTCAATATTTTTGAGGATAACGCATGTTAGGTCTAGATTAGGCCTGGGATTTTCACTCATCAGACTCATACTTTCGCATTGTTCACATACTTGTTGTACGGATCCTGGGTTTTTTCTGGTTTGGATCACGTAGTAATGTGGTACCACGCTGAAACAGTTGATTAGACCCGGTTACGATCAATATTTTAGAGGATAACGCAAGTTAAGTCTGGGATAGGTCTGGAATTTGACCTCATCAGACTCATACTTTCGCGTTTTTCACATACTTGTTGAACAGATCCTGGGTTTTTTCTGGTTTGGATCACGTAGTAATGTGGGACCACACTGAAACAGTCAATTAAACCTGGTTTCGATCAATATTTTTGAGAATAATACATGTTAGGTCTAGGTTAGGTCTGGGATTTGCGCTCATCAGGCTCATTCTTTCGAATATTTCTCATACTTGATGGCTAGATGCTGGTCTTTTTCTGGATTGCATCACGTAGTAATGAAGTACAACACAGAAACAGTCAATTAAACCTGGTTTCCATCAATATCTTAGAGGACAACGCAAGTTAGGTCTGGGATAGGTCTGGTATTTGCCCTCATCAGGCTCATACTTTCGCGTTTTTCACATACTTGTTGAACAGATCCTGGGTTTTTTCTGGTTTGGATCACGTAGTAGTGTGGTACCACACTGAAACAGTCCATTAAACCTGGTTTGGATCAATATTTTAGAGGATAACGCATGTTAGGTCTAGGTTAGGTCGGGGATTTTCACTCATCAGACTCATACTTTCGCATTCTTCACATACTTGTTGTACAGATCCTGGGTTTTTTCTGGTTTGGATCACGTAGTAATGTGGGACCACACTGAAACATTCAATTAAACCTGGTTTCGATCAATATTTTTCAGAATAATACATGTTAGGTCTAGGTTAGGTCTGGGATTTGCTCTCATCAAGCTCATTCTTTCGCATATTTCTCATACTTGATGGCTAGATGCTGGGCTTTTTCTGGATTGCATCACGTAGTAATGAAGTACAACACAGAAACAGTCAATTAAACCTGGTTTCCATCAATATCTTAGAGGACAACGCAAGTTAGGTCTGGGATAGGTCTGGGATTTGCCCTCATCAGGCTCATACTTTCGCGTTTTCCACATACTTGTTGAACAGATCCTGGGTTTTTTCAGGTTTGGATCACGTAGTAGTGTGGTACCACACTGAAACAGTCCATGAAACCTGGATGCGGTCAATGTTTTAGAGGATAACGCATGTTAGGTCTGGGTTAGCTCTAGGATTTGCCCTCATCAGGCTCATTCTTTCGCATATTTCTCAAACTTCATGGCTAGATCCTGGGCTTTTTCTGGATTGCATCACGTAGTAATGGGGTACCACACTGAAACATTCAATTAAACCTGGTCTTGATAAATATTTTAGAGGATAACGCATGTTAGGTCTGGGTTAGGTCTAGGATTTGCTCTCATCAGACTCATACTTTCGCATTCTTCACATACTTGTTGAACCGATCCTGGGTTTTTTCTGGTTTGGATCACGTAGTAATGTGGGACCACACTGAAACAGTCAATTAAACCTGGTTTCGAACAATATTTTAGAGAATAATTCATGTTAGGTCTAGGTTAGGTCTGGGATTTGCTCTTATCAGGCTCATTCTTTCGCATATTTCTCATACTTGATGGCTAGATCCTGGGCTCTTTCTGGATTGCATAACGTAGCAATGAAGTACAACACTGAAACAGTCAATTAAACCTGGTTTCCATCAATATTTTAGAGGACAACGCAAGTTAGGTCTGGGATAGATCTGGGATTCGCCCTAATCAGGCTCATACTTTCGCGTTTTTCACATACTTGTTGAACAGATCCTGGGTTTTTTCTGGTTTGGATCACGTAGTAATGTGGTACCACACTGAAACAGTCGATTAAACCTGGTTTCGATCAATATTTTAGAGGATAACGCATGTTAGGTCTGGAATAGGTCTGGGATTTGACCTCGTCAGACTCATACTTTCGCACCCTTCACATACACGTTGATCAGATCCTGGGTTATTTTCTGGTTTGGATCACATAGTAATATGGTACCACACTGAAACAGTCGATTAAACCAGGTTTCGGTCAATATTTTTGAGGATAACGCATGTTAGGTCTAGATTAGGCCTGGGATTTTCACTCATCAGACTCATACTTTCGCATTCTTCACATACTTGTTGAACGGAGCCTGGGTTTTTTCTGGTTTGCATCACGTAGTAATGTGGGACCACACTGAAACAGTCAATTAAATCTGGTTTCGATCAATATTTTAGAGGATAACGGAAGTTAGGTCTGGGATAGGTCTAGGATTTGCCCTCATCAGGCTCTTACTTTCGCATATTTCTCATACTTCATGGCTAGATCCTGGGCTATTTCTGGATTGGATCACGTAGTAAAGTGGTACCACATTGAAACATTCAATGAAACCTGGTCTGGATAAATATTTTAGAGGATAACGCATCTTAGGTCTGGGTTAGGTCTGAGATTTGCCCTCATCAGGCTCACAGTTTAGCGTTTTTCGCATACTTGTTGAACAGATCCTGGGTTTTTTCTGGTTTGGATCACGAAGTAGTGTGGTACCACACTGAAACAGTCCATTAAACCTGGTTTCGCTCAATATTTTAGAGGATAACGCATGTTAGGTCTAGGTTAGGTCTGGGATTTGCTCTCATCAGGCTCATTCTTTCGCATATTTCTCATACTTGATGGCTAGATCCTGGGCTTTTTCTGGATTGCATCACGTAATAATGTAGTACCACACTGAAACAGTCAATGAAACCGGGTTTCCATCAATATTTTAGAGGACAACGCAAGTTAGGTCTAGGTAAGGCCTGAGATTTTCACTGATCAGACTCATACTTTCGCATTCTTCACATACTCGTTGAACGGATCCAGGGTTTTTTCTGGTTTTGATCACGTAATAATGTGGTACCACACTGAAACATTCAATTAAACCTGGTCTTGATAAATATTTTAGAGAATAACGCATGTTAGGTCTGGGTTAGGTCTAGGATTTGCCCTCATCAGGCTCATACTTTCGCATATTTCTCATACTTGATGGCTAGAACCTGGGCTTTTTCTGGATTGCATCACGTAGTATTGTGGTACCACACTGAAACATTCAATTAAACCTGGTCTTGATAAATATTTTAGAAGATAACGCATGTTAGGTCTGGGTTAGGTCTAGGATTTGCCCTCATCAGGCTCATACTTTCGCATATTTCTCATACTTCATGGCTAGATCCTGGGCTATTTCTGGATTGGATCTCGTAGTACAGTGGTACCACACTGAAACATTCAATGGAACCTGGTCTGGATAAATATTTTAGAGGATAACGCATGTTAGGTCTGGGTTAGGTCTAGGAATTGCCCTCATCAGGCTTATTCTTTCGCATATGTCTCATACATGATGGCTAGATCCTGGGCTTTTTCTTGATCGCATCACGTAGTAATGAAGTACAACACTGAAACAGTCACTTAAACCTGGTTTCCATCAATATCTTAGAGGACAACGCAAGTTAGGTCTGGGATAGGTCTGAAATTTGCCCTCATCAGGCTCATACTTTCGCGTTTTTCACATACTTGTTGAACAGATCCTGGGTTTTTTCTGGTTTGGATCACGTAGTAGTGTGGTACCACACTGAAACAGTCCATGAAACCTGGTTGCGGTCAATATTTTAGAGGATAACGCATGTTAGGTCTGGGTTAGCTCTAGGATTTGCCCTCATCAGTCTCATTCTTTCGCATATTTCTCAAACTTCATGGCTAGATCCTGGGCTTTTTCTGGATTGCATAACGTAGTAATGAAGTACAACACTGAAACAGTCAATTAAACCTGGTTTCCATCAATATTTTAGAGGACAACGCAAGTTAGGTCTGGGATAGATCTGGGATTTGCCCTCATCAGGCTCATACTTTCCGCGTTTTTCACATACTTGTTGAACAGATCCTGGGTTTTTTCTGGTTTGGATCAGGTAGTAGTGTGGGACCACACTGAAACAATCAATTAAACCTGGTCTTGATAAATATTTTAGAGGATAACGCTTGTTAGGTCTGGGATAGGTCTGGGATTTGCCCTCATCAGACTCATACTTTCGCACACTTCACATACTCGTTTGGCAGATCCTGGGTTGTTTTCTGGATTGGATCACGTAGTAATTTAAGTACTACACTGAAACAGTCAATTAAACCTGGTTTCCATCAATATCTTAGAGGACAACGCAAGTTAGGTCTGGGATAGCTCTGGGATTTGCCCTCATCAGGCTCATACTTTCGCATATTTCTCAAACTTCATGGCTAGATCCTGGGCTTTTTCTGGATTGCATAACGTAGTAATGAAGTACAACACTGAAACAGTCAATTAAACCTGGTTTCCATCAATATTTTAGAGGACAACGCAAGTTAGGTCTGGGATAGATCTGGGATTCGCCCTCATCAGGCTCATACTTTCCGCGTTTTTCACATACTTGTTGAACAGATCCTGGGTTTTTTCTGGTTTGGATCAGGTAGTAGTGTGGGACCACACTGAAACAATCAATTAAACCTGGTCTTGATAAATATTTTAGAGGATAACGCTTGTTAGGTCTGGGATAGGTCTGGGATTTGCCCTCATCAGACTCATACTTTCGCACACTTCACATACTCGTTTGGCAGATCCTGGGTTGTTTTCTGGATTGGATCACGTAGTAATTTAAGTACTACACTGAAACAGTCAATTAAACCTGGTTTCCATCAATATCTTAGAGGACAACGCAAGTTAGGTCTGGGATAGCTCTGGGATTTGCCCTCATCAGGCTCATACTTTCGCATATTTCTCAAACTTCATGGCTAGATCCTGGGCTTTTTCTGGATTGCATAACGTAGTAATGAAGTACAACACTGAAACAGTCAATTAAACCTGGTTTCCATCAATATTTTAGAGGACAACGCAAGTTAGGTCTGGGATAGATCTGGGATTCGCCCTAATCAGGCTCATACTTTCGCGTTTTTCACATACTTGTTGAACAGATCCTGGGTTTTTTCTGGTTTGGATCACGCAGTAATGTGGTACCACGCTGAAACAGTTGATTAGACCCGGTTACGATCAATATTTTAGAGGATAACGCAAGTTAAGTCTGGGATAGGTCTGGAATTTGACCTCATCAGACTCATACTTTCGCGTTTTTCACATACTTGTTGAACAGATCCTGGGTTTTTTCTGGTTTGGATCACGTAGTAGTGTGGTACCACACTGAAACAGTCCATGAAACCTGGATGCGGTCAATATTTTAGAGGATAACGCATGTTAGGTCTGGGTTAGCTCTAGGATTTGCCCTCATCAGGCTCATTCTTTCGCATATTTCTCAAACTTCATGGCTAGATCCTGGGCTTTTTCTGGATTGCATCACGTAGTAATGTGGTACCACACTGAAACATTCAATTAAACCTGGTCTTGATAAATATTTTAGAGGATAACGCATGTTAGGTCTGGGTTAGGTCTAGGATTTGCTCTCATCAGACTCATACTTTCGCATTCTTCACATACTTGTTGAACCGATCCTGGGTTTTTTCTGGTTTGGATCACGTAGTAATGTGGGACCACACTGAAACAGTCAATTAAACCTGGTTTCGAACAATATTTTAGAGAATAATTCATGTTAGGTCTAGGTTAGGTCTGGGATTTGCTCTTATCAGGCTCATTCTTTCGCATATTTCTCAAACTTCATGGCTAGATCCTGGGCTTTTTCTGGATTGCATCACGTAGTAATGTGGTACCACACTGAAACATTCAATGAAACCTGGTCTGGATAAATATTTTAGAGGATAACGCATCTTAGGTCTGGGTTAGGTCTGAGATTTGCCCTCATCAGGCTCACAGTTTAGCGTTTTTCGCATACTTGTTGAACAGATCCTGGGTTTTTTCTGGTTTGGATCACGAAGTAGTGTGGTACCACACTGAAACAGTCCATCAAACCTGGTTTCGCTCAATATTTTAGAGGATAACGCATGTTAGGTCTAGGTTAGGTCTGGGATTTGCTCTCATCAGGCTCATTCTTTCGCATATTTCTCATACTTGATGGCTAGATCCTGGGCTTTTTCTGGATTGCATCACGTAATAATGTAGTACCACACTGAAACAGTCAATGAAACCGGGTTTCCATCAATATTTTAGAGGACAACGCAAGTTAGGTCTAGGTAAGGCCTGAGATTTTCACTGATCAGACTCATACTTTCGCATTCTTCACATACTTGTTGAACGGATCCAGGGTTTTTTCTGGTTTTGATCACGTAATAATGTGGTACCACACTGAAACATTCAATTAAACCTGGTCTTGATAAATATTTTAGAGAATAACGCATGTTAGGTCTGGGTTAGGTCTAGGATTTGCCCTCATCAGGCTCATACTTTCGCATATTTCTCATACTTGATGGCTAGATCCTGGGCTTTTTCTGGATTGCATCACGTAGTATTGTGGTACCACACTGAAACATTCAATGAAACCTGGTCTAGATAATTATTTTAGAGGACAACGCAAGTTAGGTCTAGGTAAGGCCTGAGATTTTCACTGATCAGACTCATACTTTCGCATTCTTCACATACTTGTTGAACGGATCCAGGGTTTTTTCTGGTTTTGATCACGTAATAATGTGGTACCACACTGAAACATTCAATTAAACCTGGTCTTGATAAATATTTTAGAGAATAACGCATGTTAGGTCTGGGATAGGTCTGGGATTTGCCCTCATCAGGCTCATACTTTCGCGTTTTTCACATACTTGTTGAACAGATCCTGTGTTTTTTCTGGTTTGGATCACGTAGTAGTGTGGCACCACACTGAAACAGTCCATTAAACCTGGTTTGGATCAATATTTTAGAGGATAACGCATGTTAGGTCTAGGTTAGCCCTGGGATTTTCACTCATCAGACTCATACTTTCGCATTCTTCACATACTTGTTGAACGGAACCTGGTTTTTTTCTGGTTTGGATCACGTAGTAATGTGGTACCACACTGAAACAGTTGACTAAACCTGGTTTCGATCAATATTTTAGAGGATAACGCAAGTTAGGTCTGGGATAGGTCTGGGATATGACCTCATCAGACTCTTACTTTCGCACACTTCACATACTCGTTGAACAGATCCTGGGATATTTTCTGGTTTGGATCACATAGTAATGTGGTACCACTCTGAGACAGTCGATTAAACCAGGTTTCGATCAATATTTTAGAGGATAACGCATGTTAGGTCCGGGTTAGGTCTACGATTTGCCCTCATCAGGCTCATACTTTCGCATATTTCTCATACTTCATGGCTAGATCCTGGGCTGTTTCTGGATTGTATCACGTAGTAATGTGGTATCACGCTGAAACAGTCAATTAAACCTGGTTTCGATCAATACTTTAGAGGATAACGCAAGTTAGGTCTGGGATAGGTCTAGGATTTGCCCTCATCAGGCTCTTACTTTCGCATATTTCTCATACTTCATGGCTAGATCCTGGGCTATTTCTGGATTGGATCACATAGTAAAGTGGTAACACACTGAAACATTCAATGAAACCTGGTCTAGATAATTATTTTAGAGGATAACGCATGTTAGGTCAAGGTTAGGTCTAAGATTTGCCCTCATCAGGCTCACAGTTTCGCGTTTTTCACATACTTGTTGAACAGATCCTCGGTTTTTTCTGGTTTGGATCACGTAGTAATGTGGTACCACACTGAAACATTCAATTAAACCTGGTCTTGATAAATATTTTAGAGGATAACGCATGTTAGGTCTGGGTTACGTCTGTGATTTGCCCTCATCAGGGTCATACTTTCCCAGTTTTAACATGCATGTAGACCTGATCGAGGGTTTTTTCTGCTTTCGATCACGTAGTAAAGTCGTACCACAATAAAACAGTCAATCAAACCTGGTTTCGATCAATATTTTAGAGGATAACGCATGTTAGGTCTAGGTTAGGCCTGGGATTTTCACTCATCAGACTCATACTTTCGCATTCTTCACATACTTGTTGAACGGATCCTGGGTTTTTTCTGGTTTGGATCACGTAGTAATGTGGGACCACACTGAGACAGTCAATTAAACCTGGTTTCGATCAGTATTTTAGAGACTAATTCATGTTAGGTCTAGGTTAGGTCTGGTATTTGCTCTTATCAGGCTCATTGTTTCGCATATTTCTCATACTTGATGGCTAGATCCTGGGCTTTTTCTGGATTGCATAACGTAGTAATGAAGTACAACACTGAAACAGTCAATTAAACCTGGTTTCCATCAATATTTTAGAGGACAACGCATATTAGGTGTAGGTTAGGCCTGGGATTTGCCCTCATCAGGGTCATACTTTCGCAGTTTTAACATACATGTTGGCCTGATCGAGGGTTTTTTCTGCTTTGGATCACGTAGTAAAGAGGTGCCACACTGAAACAGTCCATTAAACCTGGTTTCGATCAATATTTTAGAGGATAACGCAAGTTAGGTCTGGGATCCCCTCAGGGGCTGCCAGCCTTTCAGCTGCAGTACGGGCTTAACGAACCCGGGGTACCCGAGTCATACACACACCGTAAGCCTCCTGTTGGTCGTCACAACTACCCATTCACAATTCCCTATTGGTTTTGTGAATGGTACGTGACGGCAGGAGGAACGGGGGTCTTGGCTTAACCGCCTGGGCCACGAGTATGGCGACTCTATAAAATCGCCCTCCAATCCTAAGCTATGGTGCGCGGCGATGGGATGCATGGTTGGGGGAGAAGGCCCAATCCCAAGCGACCACCTCCGGGGAACCTGCCGAACCCCCGGAGTATATAGGCTTACCCGGGTAAGGCGGCTCTGCCCGGGCGGACCTTTTCTTCCGACCTGCTCGTGGGAATATTATGGAGTTCAATATTAAAACGGGGTTGGGACGGGGTAAGTCAGAGGGGGAGGACGAAGGCGGTGTTGGGACTGGAGTGACGGCGCTCGCGCCGCCCCCAGCGCCTGGCCCGGCTTCGTGGAAGGTGGAGGAGGACGACGAGACTGCGTCAGTCTCGTCCTTCTCCTCCACCAGGAGCCTCATAGGCTCTAAGAGGAAGAGGACGGGGCAGGCCGTCGTCGAGGTGAGCGGGGCGCTGAGCCCGTCGGTGAGGCTGAGTTGCCTCAGGGACGAGGTGACCGAGGAGATATCGGAGAGGATCTCCTCGTCCCTGAGGCGGGTGGAGAAAGTCGCCGCTGCCTGCGCCTTTAAGGGGCAGAAAAGCGGTGGCGCGGTGGCCCTGAAGGCCGCGGCGGAGGAAATAAGGGAGGCGGCGCGGGAGCTCAGAGGGCGGAACGCCCGTCTGCAGCTCCTGTTGGAGGAGGAGCGACAGGGGAGGAGGAGGGCAGAGGCGCTGTGGAACAGCGCGGCCCTCCCTCCCATCCTCCCTCCTCCTCCACCGCCGCGTCCCTCGGCGGAGGTAAATAAGCGGAGTGCGGCGGCAGTGGTGCGGGGCACCGCGGGCCCCTCCACCCGCACTCCGCCCGTGAAGAAGTCCCCGTCCTCCTCAGAAGACGATCTTCTGAGGAGGATTGGGGACATGATTGATGGCAAGCTGGCCGCCTTCCGGGAGGAGCTCCTCGCCGGAAGAGCGGTCAGCAGGAAGGCGGTGCCTCCCCGACCTGTTCCGGTATAGTCGGGGAAGGCAAAGAAGGGCGGAGTGAAGGCTCCGCCCAGCGTTGCGGCACCAGGGCCCCGGGTCGCGACCCCCAAGGGGGGTGGTGTACCCGTGGTCGCGGTGGTCGCGTCCTCCACGGCACCCTCCCAAGGGGGGGTGGCGTGGAGTAAGGTGGTGGGGCGGGAGGCGAAGCGGGCGGCGAGGAAGGCCTCGCAACCGCAGCCTCCGCCTCCGCCGCCGGCGGCCAAGGTAAAGGCCGCGAAGGTCGGGAAGGCACGACCAGGTCGTCCCCCAAAAACGGCAGCGGTGACGCTGACCGTTGCGCAGGGGGGCGACCTGACCCTCGCGGAGGCGATGCGGCTCGCCAGGGAGAATATCTCCCTGGAAGAGCTGGGCATCGCCTCCGTGAGGGCGAAGAGGGCCGTGACCGGGGGTCTCTTGCTGGAGATCCCCGGTGCAGAAGGCGGCGCGAAGGCGGATCGTCTCGCCCAGAGGCTCCGGGAGCAGCTGGGCGAGCGAGGTGTCTGGGTCGCCCGGCCCACGAAGCGCACGGAGATGCGCGTTTGTGGGCTGGACGACTCGGTCAGCGCACAGGATGTGTCCCGTGCCCTTGCGAGGGCGGGGGACTGTCCTGTGGAGGACCTGCGGATCGGAGAGATCCGCAGGTCGCCCTCCGGCCTCGGGTCGGTGTGGGCCCGGTGCCCCCTCTCCGCCGCCCGTAAGGAGGCGGAATCCGGGAGGGTGTTGGTGGGGTGGGTTTCGGCGCGAGTGGAAATCCTCGCGCCGCGCCCGCTCCAGTGTCACCGCTGCCTCGAATTGGGGCACGTAAGGCAGTGGTGCACCTCGCCGGTGGACCGCAGCGGTCAGTGTTACCGCTGCGGAGCCAAAGAGCACCGTGCGAGCCGGTGCTCGGCGGCCCCCCACTGCCCGCTGTGTGCGGACATGGGGAGGCCAGCCGATCACAGGGTGGGGAGCAAGAAGTGCTCCCCCCCCCTCCCGGAAGGAGTGGAAGAGGCGGGCTGCACCGGCTCCGGTACCGAGGGCGGTGGCATCGTCCTCCATGGAGGTGGGCGGTGGCATCGTCCTCCATGGAGGTGGACGGTGCTACGGGGACGGACGGCCGGGAGGAGGCTGGCGCGGCCATTAATTAATGCCGCCCCGCCTCCTCCTCCAGGCCAACCTCAACCACTGCCACGCGGCACAGGACTTGATGTCCCAAGTCCTCGCGGAGAGGGGGGGTTGGCCTGGCGGTCGCCGCCGAGCCGTACCGCGTCCCTGATCACCCTCATTGGGTGGGCGACGCGGACGGCTTGGTGGCGACGGTATGGGGAGGGGGCGACGGGTCCCCACCGTTCTCCTTGTTGGAGCGCGGTCGGGGATTCGTCGCCGTGGACTGGGGGGGAGTCGCTGTGGTGGGGTGCTACATTTCGCCCCGTAGCGGTCACGCTGCGTTCGAGCTGTACTTGGCCGAGGTCGCGGCATGCGTGCAGCGCTACGCGGCCCGGCCGGTGCTGGTCCTGGGGGATTTTAATGCCAAGTCGGTGGCCTGGGGATCCCCCAGGACCTCCGTTCGCGGCGGGATCCTGGGCGATTGGGCGGCGGGGCTCGACCTCCGGGTATTGAACCGGGGGTCGGAGCACACATGCGTGCGGCGATATGGGGGGTCCATCGTGGATGTTGGATTCGCGACCCCCAACGCCGTGCGCATGGTGTCGGGTTGGCACGTGGTCGCGGGGGCAGAGACACTCTCCGATCACCGGTACATCCGGATGGAGGTCTCTGCCGCCGCGAGTGCATCCCGACACGGCCGCCTGCGTGGCGCCCCACCACGCCGCTGGGCGCTTCGGCGCCTGGACAAGGACGCCCTGATGGCAGCTGCCCTCGCTGCAACTTGGCCGCAGGGAGCGGCCGAGTTGCCGAGCATAGAGGCGGAGGTCGCCCGGCTCGGAGCATTGGTCGCGGGTATTTGCGACGCGGCGATGCCTCGGGTCGGGCGGGCTTCTCCTCGCCGGGCGGTGTACTGGTGGTCGGACGCGATCGCGGAGTTGCGAGTCGCGACTGTCCGCGCCCGACGCCAGTACACCCGCGCGCGCCGTCGTCAACGTACAGGCGACGGCGTGGCGCGAGCGAGGGCAGCTGATGACCTGTATGGAGCATACCGCGTGGCGCGGGTTGCTCTGCAGGTCGCCATCAAACGGGCCAAGACCCAGGCATGGAAGGAGCTCCTCCAGACCCTTGATGACGATCCATGGGGGCGCCCATATAAGGTGGTGCTGAATAAGCTCCGCCCGTGGGCGCCCCCCGTCACCGAGGGTCTTGACCCCCGGCTGCTGGAGGACGTGGTCAATACACTCTTCCCAATTGGGGAGAGGGGACCGCGTCCTCCGGCGGCGGCGACTGTCCCAGTGGAGTGGACGGCCGAGCTGGGGGTCACGCAGGAGGAGCTGGCAGCGGCCATCAGACGGCTCGGGGTTCGTAACACGGCCCCGGGTCCGGATGGTGTGCCCGGCCGGGTTTGGGTCTTGACCCAGGGCGTCCTTGGGGCCGACCTCAGGCGGTTGTTCGACCGCTGCCTGAGGGACGGGCGATTCCCCCCCAGTTGGAAGGTGGCGAGGATGGTCCTCCTCCGGAAGGAGGGTCGGCCCGCGGAGTCTCCCTCCGCATACCGGCCCATTTGTCTCCTCGACGAGGTGGGCAAGCTCTTCGAGCGTGTGATTGCTGCCCGCCTCGTCGAGCACCTGTCGCGGGGTGATCCCGGTCTGGCCGACTGCCAGTTCGGTTTCCGGGGGGGCCGATCGACTATCGACGCGATAGGTCGTGTGAGGGCCCTCTCGGAGGCGGCCGTCTCCCGGGGAGGGGTGGCATTGGCAATATCCTTGGATATTGCCAATGCCTTTAACACCCTCCCCTGGGAAGAGATAAGGAGGGGGCTCGAATATCATCGAGTACCCCCTTGTCTCAGGGCGGTCGTCGGGGATTATCTCCGCGGCAGGTGGATCGAGTATCCGGGCCGGGATGGTGATATGCGGAGGGAGGTGTACTGCGGTGTTCCGCAGGGGTCGGTCCTCGGGCCACTCCTGTGGAACATCGCGTACGACTCGGTGTTGCGGGCCGGCCTCCCCGACGGCGTCAGCACGGTGTGTTATGCGGATGACACACTGGTGCTGGCCGTCGGGGCGCACTGGGGGAGGGCCATGCGTCGCGCGGAGGAGGGGTCGCAACGCGTCGTCGACCGGATCAGGAGGATGGGGATGACGGTGGCGGTCCATAAGACCGAGGTGATTGCGTTTCATTCACCTCGGCAGGATCCGCCACCCCCTCTGATTCGGGTGGGTGAGGCTGACATCGAGGTGAAGCCCCAGATCAGGTATCTAGGGCTGATCCTCGATAGCCACTGGCGTTTCGAGAAGCATTTCCGCTGCCTCGTCCCCCGGTTGGAAAGGATGGTTGCGGCTCTGGGCCGGATCCTGCCCAACCTGGGGGCCCGGCGGGCCGTGTTCGTCGCCTCTATGTGGCAATGGTCCAGTCGGTGGCCCTATACGGGGCCCCCGTCTGGGCGGACGACCTGGCTGCCTCCCGGCGCAGCATGACTATGCTGCGTCGGGTGCAGAGGCGCATGGCGCTCAGGGTCGTCCGCGGGTATCGGACCATGTCACATGAGGCGGCGACGGTTCTAGCGGGGATGCCGCCCATGGACCTGCTCGCGCGGTCGCACGCGGTGATGTACCGGCAACGCGTCGACTGTCGCGCGGGGGTGGGGGCGGTCCCGGGCGGGCAGGAACCTGCTTGGGGCGATTTGAAGCGCCAGGCCCGGCAGTCCGTGTTGCTCGCGTGGCAGGAGCGGCTGGCTCTGCCAACCGCGGGGCACCGGACTGTCGGGGCTGTTCGGCCACTCCTGAAGGAGTGGCTGGACAGAGGCCATGGCAGCCTCACCTACCGGCTGGCACAGGTATTTTCCGGGCATGGCAGCTTCGGAAGATACCTGTGCCGGATAGGGAAGGAGCCGACGGCGCGTTGCTGCCACTGCGACGCTGAGCAGGACACGGCGGATCATACCCTGGAGGTATGCCCCGCGTGGGAGGGGGAGCGCCGTGTCCTGGTCGGCGTCGTCGGACGGGATGTCTCGCTACCGGGCGTGGTGCGCGCCATGCTCGGCAGCGAGGAGAAGTGGAGGGCCGTGGCCTCCTTCTGCGAGAACGTAATGTTGCAGAAGGAGGCCGCGGGGAGGGAGCGCGAGCTTCAGCGGCGTGCTGAAGCGCGCGCTCGTGCGGTGGCCCGAGGTCGTCGCCCGGTCGCGAGGCGTCGCGGGCGGCCGCCTCGGCGTGGCGGATGACCTAGGCTGGGAGGGGGGTCCTGAGGGGACCCTCCTCCCGCCAGGCGGCGCCGGGTCGGACCGGTTGGGGGTAGGAGTGCCTCCCCCTACCGGTCCGACGCAAGGGGAGGCACCCTCGGCAGTCTGGTGCGGCCATGAACGCCCGGCCGCCGAGGGGTGGAAACGGGGTCGCGGGCGGTTGCGAGTTGGGGCTCGCAGCCGCCACTTAACGCGGCCCCGGGACGGATAGCGGCGGGATGGAGTGGCCCCGTCCCGCCGCTATGAGGCAGTGTGTCTACTGGGGGGACCGATTGTCCCCCCGGGGGATGGGCGCGAAAGCGCGGGCACGGGGAGGATACCGGAAGAATGCTTCGAGCGATTCCCGGTATCCTCCCAAAGCGTGCCGAAGGGTCACCGTGGGGTTTTTAGTGGGTAGGTCCCGCGCCTATCGTTGTACGGGCGCGGGGAATCCCACACACCCCTCCCACCTCTCCCCAAGGAGGTGGGAGGGAGTCTTTCGAAGATTTTCCCCACGACAAAAAAAAAAAAAAAAAAAAAAAAAAAAAAAAGTTAGGTCTGGGATAGGTCTAGGATTTGCCCTCATCAGGCTCTTACTTTCGCATATTTCTCATACTTCATGGCTAGATCCTGGGCTATTTCTGGATTGGATCACGTAGTAAAGTGGTACCACACTGAAACATTCAATGAAACCTGGTCTGAATAAATATTTTAGAGGATAATGCATCTTAGGTCTAGGTTAGGTCTGGGATTTTCAGTCATCAGACTCATACTTTCGCATTCTTCACATACTTGTTGAACGGATCCTGGGTTTTTTCTGGTTTGGATCACGTAGTAACGTGGTACCACACTGAGACATTCAATTAAACCTGGTCTTGATAAATATTTTAGAGGATAACGCATGTTAGGTCTGGGTTAGGTCTAGGATTTGCCCTCATCAAGCTCATACTTTCGCATATTTCTCATACTTCATGGCTAGATCCTGGGCTTTTTCTGGATTGCATCACGTAGTAATGAAGTACAACACTGATACAGTCAATTAAACCTGGTTTCGATCAATATTTTAGAGAATAATTCATGTTAGGTCTGGGTTAGGTCTAGGATTTGCCCTCATCAGGCTCATACTTTCGCATATTTCTCATACTTCATGGCTAGATCCTGGGCTGTTTCTGGATTGTATCACGTAGTAATGTGGTACCACGCTGAAACAGTCAATTAAACCTGGTTTCGATCAATATTTTGGAGGATAACGCAAGTTAGGTCTGGGATAGGTCTAGGATTTGCCCTCATCAGGCTCTTACTTTCGCATATTTCTCATACTTCATGGCTAGATCCTGGGCTATTTCTGGATTGGATCACGTAGTAATGTGGTACCACACTGAAACAGTCAATTAAACCTGGTTTCGACCAATATTTTAGAGGATAACGCAAGTTAGGTCTGGGATAGGTCTGGGATTTGCGCTCATCAGGCTCATACTTTCGCGTTTTTCACATACTTGTTGAACAGATCCTGGGTTTTTTCTGGTTTGGGTCACGTAGTAATGTGGTACCACACTGAAACATTCAATTAAACCTGGCCTTGATAAATATTTTAGAGGATAACGCATGTTAGGTCTGGGTTAGGTCTAGGATTTGCCCTCATCAAGCTCATACTTTCGCATATTTCTCATACTTCATGGCTAGATCCTGGGCTTTTTCTGGATTGCATCACGTAGTAATGAAGTACAACACTGAAACAGTCAATTAAACCTGGTTTCGATCAATATTTTAGAGAATAATTCATGTTAGGTCTAGGTTAGGTCTGGGATTTCCTCTCATCAGGCTCATTCTTTCGCATATTTCTCATACCTGATGGCTAGATCCTGGGCTTTTTCTGGATCGCATCACGTAGTAATGAAGCACAACACTGAAGCAGTCAATTAAACCTGGTTGCGATCAATATTTTAGAGGATAATGCATCTTAGGTCTAGGTTAGGTCTGGGATTTTCACTCATCAGACTCATACTTTCGCATTCTTCACATACTTGTTGAACGGATCCTGGGTTTTTTCTGGTTTGGATCACGTAGCAACGTGGTACCACACTGAAACATTCAATTAAACCTGGTCTTGATAAATATTTTAGAGGATAACGCACGTTAGGTCTGGGTTAGGTCTAGGATTTGCCCTCATCAAGCTCATACTTTCGCATATCTCTCATACTTGATGGCTAGATCCTGGGTTTTTTCTGGATTGCATCACGTAGTAATGAAGTACAACACTGAAACAGTCAACTAAACCTGGTTTCGATCAATATTTTAGAGAATAATTCATGTTAGGTCTAGGTTAGGTCTGGGATTTGCTCTCATCAGGCTCATTCTTTCGCATATTTCTCATACTTCATGGCTAGATCCTGGGCTTTTTCTGGATTGCATCACGTAGTAATGAAGTACAACACTGATACAGTCAATTGAACCTGGTTTCGATCAATATTTTAGAGAATAATTCATGTTAGGTCTGGGTTAGGTCTAGGATTTGCCCTCATCAGGCTCATACTTTCGCATATTTCTCATACTTCATGGCTAGATCCTGGGCTGTTTCTGGATTGTATCACGTAGTAATGTGGTACCACGCTGAAACAGTCAATTAAACCTGGTTTCGATCAATATTTTGGAGGATAACGCAAGTTAGGTCTGGGATAGGTCTAGGATTTGCCCTCATCAGGCTCTTACTTTCGCATATTTCTCATACTTCATGGCTAGATCCTGGGCTATTTCTGGATTGGATCACGTAGTAATGTGGTACCACACTGAAACAGTCAATTAAACCTGGTTTCGACCAATATTTTAGAGGATAACGCAAGTTAGGTCTGGGATAGGTCTGGGATTTGCGCTCATCAGGCTCATACTTTCGCGTTTTTCACATACTTGTTGAACAGATCCTGGGTTTTTTCTGGTTTGGGTCACGTAGTAATGTGGTACCACACTGAAACATTCAATTAAACCTGGCCTTGATAAATATTTTAGAGGATAACGCATGTTAGGTCTGGGTTAGGTCTAGGATTTGCCCTCATCAAGCTCATACTTTCGCATATTTCTCATACTTCATGGCTAGATCCTGGGCTTTTTCTGGATTGCATCACGTAGTAATGAAGTACAACACTGAAACAGTCAATTAAACCTGGTTTCGATCAATATTTTAGAGAATAATTCATGTTAGGTCTAGGTTAGGTCTGGGATTTCCTCTCATCAGGCTCATTCTTTCGCATATTTCTCATACCTGATGGCTAGATCCTGGGCTTTTTCTGGATCGCATCACGTAGTAATGAAGCACAACACTGAAGCAGTCAATTAAACCTGGTTGCGATCAATATTTTAGAGGATAATGCATCTTAGGTCTAGGTTAGGTCTGGGATTTTCACTCATCAGACTCATACTTTCGCATTCTTCACATACTTGTTGAACGGATCCTGGGTTTTTTCTGGTTTGGATCACGTAGCAACGTGGTACCACACTGAAACATTCAATTAAACCTGGTCTTGATAAATATTTTAGAGGATAACGCACGTTAGGTCTGGGTTAGGTCTAGGATTTGCCCTCATCAAGCTCATACTTTCGCATATCTCTCATACTTGATGGCTAGATCCTGGGTTTTTTCTGGATTGCATCACGTAGTAATGAAGTACAACACTGAAACAGTCAACTAAACCTGGTTTCGATCAATATTTTAGAGAATAATTCATGTTAGGTCTAGGTTAGGTCTGGGATTTGCTCTCATCAGGCTCATTCTTTCGCATATTTCTCATACTTGATGGCTAGATCCTGGGCTTTTTCTGGATCGCATCACGTAGTAATGAAGTACAACACTGAAACAGTCAATTAAACCTGGTTTCCATCAATATCTTAGAGGACAACGCAAGTTAGGTCTGGGATAGGTCTGGGATTTGCCCTCATCAGAGTCATACTTTCGCGTTCTTCACATACTTGTTGGACAGATCCTGGGTTTTTTCTGGTTTGGATCACGTAGTAGTGTGGTGCCACACTGAAACAGTCCATTAAACCTGGTTTGGATCAATATTTTAGAGGATAACGCATGTTAGGTGTAGGTTTGCCCTGGGATTTTCACTCATCAGACTCATACTTTCGCGTTTTTCTCATACTTGTTGAACAGATCCTGGGTTTTTTCTGGTTTGGATCACGAACTAGTGTGGTACCACACTGAAACAGTCGATTAAACCAGGTTTCGGTCAATATTTATGAGGATAACGCATGTTAGGTCTAGATTAGGCCTGGGATTTTCACTCATCAGACTCATACTTTCGCATTCTTCACATACTTGTTGAACGGATCATGGGTTTTTTCTGGTTTGGATCACTTAGTAATGTGGGACCACACTGAAACAATCAATTAAACCTGGTCTTAATAAATATTTTGGAGGATAACGCATGTTAGGTCTAGGTTAGGTCTAGGATTTGCCCTCATCAGGCTCATACTTTCGCATATTTCTCATACTTCATGGCTAGATCCTGGGCTGTTTCTGGATTGTATCACGTAGTAATGTGGTACCACGCTGAAACAGTCAATTAAACCTGGTTTCGATCAATATTTTGGAGGATAACGCAAGTTAGGTCTGGGATAGGTCTAGTATTTGCCCTCATCAGGCTCTTACTTTCGCATATTTCTCATACTTCATGGCTAGATCCTGGGCTATTTCTGGATTGGATCACGTAGTAATGTGGTACCACACTGAAACATTCAATGAAACCTGGTCTGGATAAATATTTTAGAGGATAATGCATCTTAGGTCTAGGTTAGGTCTGGGATTTTCAGTCATCAGACTCATACTTTCGCATTCTTCACATACTTGTTGAACGGATCCTGGGTTTTTTCTGGTTTGGATCACGTAGTAACGTGGTACCACACTGAAACATTCAATTAAACCTGGTCTTGATAAATATTTTTGAGGATTTCGCATGTTAGGTCTGGGTTAGGTCTAGGATTTGCCCTCATCAGGCTCATACTTTCGCATATTTCTCATACTTCATGGCTAGATCCTGGGCTGTTTCTGGATTGTATCACGTAGTAATGTGGTACCACGCTGAAACAGTCAATTAAACCTGGTTTCGATCAATATTTTGGAGGATAACGCAAGTTAGGTCTGGGATAGGTCTAGGATTTGCCCTCATCAGGCTCTTACTTTCGCATATTTCTCATACTTCATGGCTAGATCCTGGGCTATTTCTGGATTGGATCACGTAGTAATGTGGTACCACACTGAAACAGTCAATTAAACCTGGTTTCGACCAATATTTTAGAGGATAACGCAAGTTAGGTATGGGATAGGTCTGGGATTTGCCCTCATCAGGCTCATACTTTCGCGTTTTTCACATACTTGTTGAACAGATCCTGGGTTTTTTCTGGTTTGGGTCACGTAGTAATGTGGTACCACACTGAAACATTCAATTAAACCTGGCCTTAATAAATATTTTAGAGGATAACGCATGTTAGGTCTGGGTTAGGTCTAGGATTTGCCCTCATCAAGCTCATACTTTCGCATATTTCTCATACTTCATGGCTAGATCCTGGGCTTTTTCTGGATTGCATCACGTAGTAATGAAGTACAACATTGAAACAGTCAATTAAACCTGGTTTCGATCAATATTTTAGAGAATAATTCATGTTAGGTCTAGGTTAGGTCTGGGATTTGCTCTCATCAGGCTCATTCTTTCGCATATTTCTCATACTTGATGGGTAGATCCTGGGCTTTTTCTGGATCGCATCACGTAGTAATGAAGTACAACACTGAAACAGTCAATTAAACCTGGTTGCGATCAATATTTTAGAGGATAATGCATCTTAGGTCTAGGTTAGGTCTGGGATTTTCACTCATCAGACTCATACATTCGCATTCTTCACATACTTGTTGAACGGATCCTGGGTTTTTTCTGGTTTGGATCATGTAGTAACGTGGTACCACACTGAAACATTCAATTAAACCTGGTCTTGATAAATATTTTAGAGGATAACGCACGTTAGGTCTGGGTTAGGTCTAGGATTTGCCCTCATCAAGCTCATACTTTCGCATATCTCTCATACTTGATGGCTAGATCCTGGGCTTTTTCTGGATTGCATCACGTAGTAATGAAGCACAACACTGAAACAGTCAACTAAACCTGGTTTCGATCAATATTTTAGAGAATAATTCATGTTAGGTCTAGGTTAGGTCTGGGATTTGCTCTCATCAGGCTCATTCTTTCGCATATTTCTCATACTTGATGGCTAGATCCTGGGCTTTTTCTGGATCGCATCACGTAGTAATGAAGTACAACACTGAAACAGTCAATTAAACCTGGTTTCCATCAATATCTTAGAGGACAACGCAAGTTAGGTCTGGGATAGGTCTGGGATTTGCCCTCATCAGAGTCATACTTTCGCGTTCTTCACATACTTGTTGGACAGATCCTGGGTTTTTTCTGGTTTGGATCACGTAGTAGTGTGGTGCCACACAGAAACAGTCCATTAAACCTGGTTTGGATCAATATTTTAGAGGATAACGCATGTTAGGTCTAGGTTTGCCCTGGGATTTTCACTCATCAGACTCATACTTTCGCGTTTTTCACATACTTGTTGAACAGATCCTGGGATTTTTCTGGTTTGGATCACGAATTAGTGTGGTACCACACTGAAACAGTCGATTAAATCTGGTTTCGATCAATATTTTAGAGAATAATTCATGTTAGGTCTAGGTTAGGCCTGGGATTTTCACTCATCAGACTCATACTTTCGCATTCTTCACATACTTGTTGAACGGATCCTGGGTTTTTTCTGGTTTGGATCACGTAGTAATGTGGGACCACACTGAAACAATCAATTAAACCTGGTCTTGATAAATATTTTGGAGGATAACGCATGTTAGGTCTGGGATAGGTCTAGGATTTGCCCTCATCAGGCTCCTACTTTCGCATATTTCTCATACTTCATGGCTAGATCCTGGGCTATTTCTGGATTGGATCACGTAGTAAAGTGGTACCACACTGAAACATTCAATGAAACCTGGTCTGGATAAATATTTTAGAGGATAATGCATCTTAGGTCTAGGTTAGGTCTGGGATTTTCACTCATCAGACTCATACTTTCGCATTCTTTACATACTTGTTGAACGGACCCTGGGTTTTTTCTGGTTTGGATCACGTAGTAATGTGGGACCACACTGAAACAGTCAATTAAATCTGGTTTCGATCAATATTTTAGAGAATAATTCATGTTAGGTCTAGGTTAGGCCTAGGATTTTCACTCATCTGACTCATACTTTCGCATTCTTCACATACTTGTTGAACGGATCCTGGGTTTTTTCTGGTTTGGATCTCGTAGTCATGTGGTACCACGCTGAAACAGTCAATTAAACCTGGTTTCGATCAATATTTTAGAGGATACCGCAAGTTATGTCTGGGATAGGGCTGGGATTCGCCCTAATCAGGCTGATACTTTCGCGTTCTTCACATACTTGTTGAAATGATCCTGGATTTTTCCGGTTTGGATCACGTTGTAATGTGGTACCACACTAAAACAATCAATTAAACCTGGTCTTGATAAATATTTTAGAGGATAACGCATGTTAGGTCTGGGTTAGGTCTAGGATTTGCCCTCATCAGGCTCATACTTTCGCATATTTCTCATACTTCATGGCTAGATCCTGGGCTGTTTCTGGATTGTATCACGTAGTAATGTGGTACCACGCTGAAACAGTCAACTAAACCTGGTTTCGATCAATATTTTAGAGGATAACGCAAGTTAGGTCTGGGATAGGTGTAGGATTTGCCCTCATCAGGCTCTTACTTTCGCATATTTCTCATACTTCATGGCTAGATCCTGGGCTATTTCTGGATTGGATCACGTAGTAAAGTGGTACCACACTGAAACATTCAATGAAACCTGGTCTGGATAAATATTTTAGAGGATAACGCATCTTAGGTCTGGGTTAGGCCTAAGATTTGCCCTCATCAGGCTCACAGTTTCGCGTTTTTCACATACTTGTTGAACAGATCCTGGGTTTTTTCTGGTTTGGATCACGAAGTATTGTGGTACCACACTGAAACAGTCCATTAAACCTGGTTTCGCTCAATATTTTAGAGGATAACCCATGCTAGGTCTAGGTTAGGTCTGGGATTTGCTCTTATCAGGCTCATTCTTTCGCATATTTCTCATACTTGATTGCTATATCCTGGGCTTTTTCTGGATTGCATCAGGTAGTAATGTAGTACCACACTGAAACAGTCAATGAAACCTGGTTTCCATCAATATTTTAGAGGACAACGCAAGTTAGGTTTAGGTAAGGCCTGAGATTTTCACTGATCAGACTCATTCTTTCGCATATTTCTCATACATGTTGAACAGATCCTGGGTTTTTTCTGGTTTGGATCACGTAGTAATGTGGGACCACACTGAAACAACCAATTAAACCTGGTCTTGATAAATATTTTAGAGGATAACGCATGTTAGGTCTGGGTTAGGTCTAGGATTTGCCCTCATCAGGCTCATACTTTCGCATATTTCTCATACTTCATGGCTAGATCCTGGGCTGTTTCTAGATTGTATCACGTAGTAATGTGGTACCTCACTGAAACAGTCAATGAAACCTGGTTTCCATCAATATTTTACAGGACAACGCAAGTTAGGTTTGGGTAAGGCCTGAGATTTTCACTGACCAGACTCATTCTCTCGCATATTTCTCATACATGTTGAACAGATCCTGGGTTTTTTCTGGTTTGGATCACGTAGTAATGTGGGACCACACTGAAACAACCAATTAAACCTGGTCTTGATAAATATTTTAGAGGATAACGCATGTTAGGTCTGGGGTAGGTCTAGGATTTGCCCTCATCAGGCTCTTACTTTCGCATATTTCTCATACTTCATGGCTAGATCCTGGGCTATTTCTGGATTGGATCACGTAGTAAAGTGGTACCACACTGAAACATTCAATGAAACCTGGTCTGGATAAATATTTTAGAGGATAACGCATCTTAGGTCTGGGTTAGGTCTAAGATTTGCCCTCATCAGGCTCACAGTTTCGCGTTTTTCACATACTTGTTGAACAGATCCTGGGTTTTTTCTGGTTTGGATCACGAAGTAGTGTGGTACCACACTGAAACAGTCCATTAAACCTGGTTGCGATCAATATTTTAGAGGATAACGCATGTTAGGTCTGGGTTAGGTCTAGGATTTGCCCTCATCAGGCTTATTCTTTCGCATATTTCTCAAACTTGATGGCTAGATCCTGGGCTTTTCCTGGATTGCATCACGTAGTAATGTGGTACCACACTGAATCATTCAATTAAACCTGGTCTTGATAAATATTTTAGAGGATAACGCATGTTAGGTCTGGGTTAGGTCTAGGATTTGCCCTCATCAGACTCATACTTTCGCATTCTTCACGTACTTGTTGAACGGATCCTGGGTTTTTTCTGGACTGTATCACGTAGTAATGTGGTACCACGCTGAAACAATCAATTAAACCTGGTTTCGATCAATATTTTAGAGGATAACGCAAGTTAGGTCTGGGATAGGTCTGGGATTCGCCCCAATCAGGCTCATACTTTCGCGTTTTTCACATACTTGTTGAACTGATCCTGGGTTTTTTCTGGTTTGGATCAGGTAGTAATGTGGTACCACACTGAAACAGTCGATTAAACCTGGTTTCGATCAATATTTTAGAGGATAACGCAAGTTAGGTCTGGGATAGGTCTAGGATTTGCCCTCATCAGGCTCTTACTTTCGCATATTTCTCATACTTCATGGCTAGATCCTGGGCTATTTCTGGATTGGATCACGTAGTAAAGTGGTACCACACTGAAACATTCAATGAAACCTGGTCTGGATAAATATTTTAGAGGACAACGCATCTTAGGTCTGGGTTAGGTCTATGATTTGCCCTCATCAGGCTCACAGTTTCGCGTTTTTCACATACTTGTTGAACAGATCCTGGGTTTTTTCTGGTTTGGATCACGAAGTAGTGTGGTACCACACTGAAACAGTCCATTAAACCTGGTTTCGCTCAATATTTTAGAGGATAACGCATGTTAGGTCTAGGTTAGGTCTGGGATTTGCTCTTATCAGGCTCATTCTTTCGCATATTTCTCATACTTGATTGCTATATCCTGGGCTTTTTCTGGATTGCATCACGTAGTAATCTAGTACCACACTGAAACAGTCAATGAAACCCGGTTTCCATCAATATTTTAGAGGACAACGCAAGTTAGGTTTAGGTAAGGCCTGAGATTTTCACTGATCAGACTCATTCTTTCGCATATTTCTCATACATGTTGAACAGATCCCGGGTTTTTTCTGGTTTGGATCACGTAGTAATGTGGGACCACACTGAAACAACCAATTAAACCTGGTCTTGATAAATATTTTAGAGGATAACGCATGTTAGGTCTGGGTTAGGTCTAGGATTTGCCCTCATCAGGCTCATACTTTCGCGTTTTTCACATACTTGTTGAACTGATCCTGGGTTTTTTCTGGTTTGGATCAGGTAGTAATGTGGTACCACACTGAAACAGTCGATTAAACCTGGTTTCGATCAATATTTTAGAGGATAACGCATGTTAGGTCTGGGATAGGTCTGGGATTTGACCTCGTCAGACTCATACTTTCGCACCCTTCACATACTCGTTGAACACATCCTGGGTTATTTTCTGGTTTGGATCACATAGTAATGTGGTACCACACTGAAACAGTCGATTAAACCAGGTTTCGATCAATATTTTTGAGGATAACGCATGTTAGGTCTGGGTTAGGCCTGGGATTTCCACTCATCAGACTCATACTTTCGCATTCTTCACATACGTGTTGAACAGATCCTGGGTTTTTTCTGGTTTGGATCACGTAGTAATGTGGTACCACGCTGAAACAGTCAATTAAACCTGGTTTCGATCAATATTTTAGAGGATACCGCAAGTTAGGCCTGGGATAGGGCTGGGATTCGCCCTAATCAGGCTCATACTTTCGCGTTTTTCACATACTTGGTGAACTGATCCTGGGTTTTTTCTGGTTTGGATCAGGTAGTAATGTGGTACCACACTGAAACAGTCGATTAAACCAGGTTTCGATCAATATTTTAGAGGATAACGCAAGTTAGGTCTGGGATAGGTCTAGGATTTGCCCTCATCAGGCTCTTACTTTCGCATATTTCTCATACTTCATGGCTAGATCCTGGGCTATTTCTGGATTGGATCACGTAGTAAAGTGGTACCACACTGAAACATTCAATGAAACCTGGTCTGGATAAATATTTTAGAGGATAACGCATCTTAGGTCTGGGTTAGGTCTAAGATTTGCCCCCATCAGGCTCACAGTTTCGCGTTTTTCACATACTTATTGAACAGATCCTGGGTTTTTTCTGGTTTGGATCACGAATTAGTGTGGTACCACACTGAAACTGTCCATTAAACCTGGTTTCGCTCAATATTTTAGAGGATAACGCATGTTAGGTCTAGGTTAGGTCTGGGATTTGCTCTCATCAGGATCATTCTTTCGCATATTTCTCATACTTGATGGCTAGATCCTGGGCTTTTTCTGGATTGCATTACGTAGTAATGTAGTACCACACTGAAACAGTCAATGAAACCTGGTTTCCATCAATATTTTAAAGGACAACGCAAGTTAGGTTTAGGTAAGGCCAGAGATTTTCACTGATCAGACTCATTCTTTCGCATATTTCTCATACATGTTGAACAGATCCTGGGTTTTTTCTGGTTTGGATCACGTAGTAATGTGGTACCACACTGAAACAACCAATTAAACCTGGTCTTGATAAATATTTTAGAGGATAACGCATGTTAAGTCTGGGTTAGATCTAGGATTTGCCCTCATCAGGCTCATACTTTCGCATATTTCACATACTTCATGGCTAGATCCTGGTCTGTTTCTGGATTGTATCACGTAGTAATGTGGTACCACGCTGAAACAGTCAACTAAACCTGGTTTCGATCAATATTTTGGAGGATAACGCAAGTTAGGTCTGGGATAGGTCTAGGATTTGCCCTCATCAGGCTCTTACTTTCGCATATTTGTCATACTTCATGGCTAGATCCTGGGCTATTTCTGGATTGGATCACGTAGTAAAGTGGTACCACACTGAAACATTCAATGAAACCTGGTCTGGATAAATATTTTAGAGGATAACGCATCTTAGGTCTGGGTTAGGTCTAAGATTTGCCCTCATCAGGCTCACAGTTTCGCGTTTTTCACATACTTGTTGAACAGATCCTGGGTTTTTTCTGGTTTGGATCACGAAGTAGTGTGGTACCACACTGAAACAGCCCATTAAACCTGGTTTCGCTCAATATTTTAGAGGATAACGCATGCTAGGTCTAGGTTAGGGCTGGGATTTGCTCTCATCAGGCTCATTCTTTCGCATATTTCTCATACTTGATGGCTAGATCCTGGGCTTTTTCTGGATTGCATCACGTAGTAATGTAGTACCACACTGAAACAGTTTATGAAACCTGGTTTTCATCAATATTTTAGAGGACAACGCAAGTTAGGTTTAGGTAAGACCTGAGATTTTCACACATCAGACTCATATTTCCGCATTCTTCACATACTTGTTGAACAGATCCTGGGTTTTTTCTGGTTTGGATCACGTAGTAATGAGGTACCACACTGAAACATTCAATTAAACCTGGTCTTGATAAATATTTTAGAGAATAACGCATGTTAGGTCTGGGTTTGGTCTAGGATTTGCCCTCATCAGGCTCATACTTTCGCATATTTCTCATACTTTATGGCTAGATCCTGGGCTATTTCTGGATTGGATCACGTACTAAAGTGGTACCACACTGAAACATTCAATGAAACCTGGTCTGGATAAATATTTTAGAGGATAACGCATGTTAGGTCAAGGTTAGGTCTAAGATTTGCCATCATCAGGCTCAGAGTTTCGCGTTTTTCACATACTTGTTGAGCAGAACCTGGGTTGCTTCTGGTTTGGATCACGTAGTAATGTGGTACCACACTGAAACAGTCGATTAAACCAGGTTTCGATCAATATTTTTGAGGATAACGCATGTTAGGTCTGGGTCAGGTCCAGGATTTGCTCTCGTCAGGCTCATACTTTCGCATGTTTCTCATACTTCAAGGCTAGATCCAGGGCTATTTCTGGATTGGACCACGTAGTAATGTGGTACCACACTGAAACAGTCAATGAAACCTGGTTTCGATCAATATTTTAGAGGATAACGCAAGTTAGGTCTGGGATAGGTCTGGGATTCGCCCTAATCAGGCTCATACATTCGCGTGTTTCACATACTTGTTGTACTGATCCTGGGTTTTTTCTGGTTTGGATCACGTAGTAATGTGGTACCACACTGAAACAGTCGATTAAACCTGGTTTCGATCAATATATTAGAGGATAACGCAAGTTAGGTCTGGGATAGGTCTGGGATTTGACCTCATCAGACTCATACTTTCGCACCCTTCACATACTCGTTGAACAGATCCTGGGTTATTTTCTGGTTTGGATCACACAGTAATGTGGTACCACACTGAAAGAGTCGATTAAACCAGGTGTCGATCAATATTTTTGAGGATAACGCATGTTAGGTCTAGGTTGGGCCTGGGATTTTCACTCATCAGACTGATACTTTCGCATTCTTCACATACTTGTTGAACGGATCCTGGGTTTTTTCTGGTTTGGATCACGTAGTAGAGTGGTACCACAATAAAACAGTCAATTAAACCTGGTTTCCATCAATATTTTAGAGGATATCGCAAGTTAGGTCTGGGATAGGTCTGGGATTTGCCCTCATCAGGCTCATACTTTCGCGTTTTTCACATACTTGTTGCACTGATCCTGGGTTTTTTCTGGTTTGGATCACGTAGTAATGTGGGACCACTCTGAAACAGTCAATTAAACCTGGTTTCGATCAATATTTTAGAGAATAATTCATGTTAGGTCCTGGTTATTTCTGGGATTTACTCCCATCAGGCTCATTCTTTCGCATATTACTCATACTTGATGGCTAGATCCTGGGCTCTTTCTGGATTGGATCACGTAGTAATGTGGGACCACACTGAAACAGTGAATTAAACCTGGTTTCCATCAATATCTTAGAGGACAACGCAAGTTAGGTCTGGGATAGCTCTGGGATTTGCCCTCATCATGCTCATACTTTCGCCTTTTTTCACATACTTGTTGATCAGATCCTGGGTTTTTTCTGGTTTGGATCACGTAGTAGTGAGGTACCACACTGAAACAATCAATTAAACCTGGTCTTGATAAATATTTTAGGGGATAACGCATGTTAGGTTTGGGTAAGGTTTAGGATTTGCCCTCAGCAGGCTCATACTTTCGCATATCTCTCATACTTCATGGCTAGATCCTGGGCTTTTTCTGGATTGCATCGCGCAGTAATGTGGTACCACGCTGAAACAGTCAATTAAACCTGGTTTCGATCAATACTTTAGAGGATAACGCAAGTTAAGTCTGGGATTGGTCTGGGATTTGACCTCATCAGACTCATACTTTCGCACACTTCACATACTTGTTGAACAGATCCTGGGTTTTTTCTGGTATGGATCCCGTAGTAGTGTGCTACCACACTGAAACAGTCCATTAAACCTGGTTTCGATCAATATTTTAGAGAATAATTCATGTTAGGTCTAGGTTAGGTTTGGGATTTGCTCTCATCAGGCTCATACTTTCGCATATTTCTCATACTTTATGGCTAGATCCTGGGCTATTTCTGGATTGGATCACGTACTAAAGTGGTACCACACTGAAACATTCAATGAAACCTGGTCTGGATAAATATTTTAGAGGATAACGCATGTTAGGTCAAGGTTAGGTCTAAGATTTGCCCTCATCAGGCTCAGAGTTTCGCGTTTTTCACATACTTGTTGAACAGAACCTGGGTTGCTTCTGGTTTGGATCACGTAGTAATGTGGTACCACACTGAAACAGTCGATTAAACCAGGATTCGATCAATATTTTTGAGGATAACGCATGTTAGGTCTGGGTTAGGTCTAGGATTTGCTCTCGTCAGGCTCATACTTTCGCATGTTTCTCATACTTCAAGGCTAGATCCTGGGCTATTTCTGGATTGGACCACGTAGTAATGTGGTACCACACTGAAACAGTCAATGAAACCTGGTTTCGATCAATATTTTAGAGGATAACGCAAGTTAGGTCTGGGATAGGTCTGGGATTCGCCCTAATCAGGCTCATACATTCGCGTGTTTCACATACTTGTTGTACTGATCCTGGGTTTTTTCTGGTTTGGATCACGTAGTAATGTGGTACCACACTGAAACAGTCGATTAAACCTGGTTTCGATCAATATATTAGAGGATAACGCAAGTTAGGTCTGGGATAGGTCTGGGATTTGACCTCATCAGACTCATACTTTCGCACCCTTCACATACTCGTTGAACAGATCCTGGGTTATTTTCTGGTTTGGATCACATAGTAATGTGGTACCACACTGAAACAGTCGATTAAACCTGGTTTCGATCAATATTTTAGAGGATAACGCAAGTTAAGTCTGGGATTGGTCTGGGATTTGACATCATCAGACTCATACTTTCGCATTCTTCACATACTTGTTGAACGGATCCTGGGTTTTTTCTGGTTTGGATCACGTTGTAATGTGGGTCCACACTGAAGCAGTCAATTAAACCTGGTTTCGACCAATATTTTAGAGAATAATTCATGTTAGGTCTAGGTTAGGTCTGGGATTTGCTCTCATCAGGCTCGTTGTTTCGCATATTTCTCATACTTGATTGCTATATCCTGGGCTTTTTCTGGATTGCATCACGTAGTAATGTAGTACCACACTGAAACAGTCAATGAAACCTGGTTTCCATCAATATTTTAGAGGACAACGCAAGTTAGGTTTAGGTAAGGCTTGAGATTTTCACTGATCAGACTCATTCTTTCGCATATTTCTCATACATGTTGAACAGATCCTGGGTTTTTTCTGGTTTGGATCACGTAGTAATGTGGTACCACACTGAAACAGTCAATGAAACCTGGTTTCCATCAATATTTTAGAGGACAACGCAAGTTAGGTTTAGGTAAGGCCTGAGATTTTCACTGATCAGACTCATTCTCTCGCATATTTCTCATACATGTTGAACAGATCCTGGGTTTTTTCTGGTTTGGATCACGTAGTAATGTGGGACCACACTGAAACAACCAATTAAACCTGGTCTTGATAAATATTTTAGAGGATAACGCATGTTAGGTCTGGGGTAGGTCTAGGATTTGCCCTCATCAGGCTCTTACTTTCGCATATTTCTCATACTTCATGGCTAGATCCTGGGCTATTTCTGGATTGGATCACGTAGTAAAGTGGTACCACACTGAAACATTCAATGAAACCTGGTCTGGATAAATATTTTAGAGGATAACGCATCTTAGGTCTGGGTTAGGTCTAAGATTTGCCCTCATCAGGCTCACAGTTTCGCGTTTTTCACATACTTGTTGAACAGATCCTGGGTTTTTTCTGGTTTGGATCACGAAGTAGTGTGGTACCACACTGAAACAGTCCATTAAACCTGGTTTCGCTCAATATTTTAGAGGATAACGCATGTTAGGTCTAGGTTAGGTCTGGGATTTGCTCTTATCAGGCTCATTCTTTCGCATATTTCTCATACTTGATTGCTATATCCTGGGCTTTTTCTGGATTGCATCACGTAGTAATCTAGTACCACACTGAAACAGTCAATGAAACCTGGTTTCCATCAATATTTTAGAGGACAACGCAAGTTAGGTTTAGGTAAGGCCTGAGATTTTCACTGATCAGACTCATTCTTTCGCATATTTCTCATACATGTTGAACAGATCCTGGGTTTTTTCTGGTTTGGATCACGTAGTAATGTGGGACCACACTGAAACAACCAATTAAACCTGGTCTTGATAAATATTTTAGAGGATAACGCATGTTAGGTCTGGGTTAGGTCTAGGATTTGCCCTCATCAGGCTCATACTTTCGCGATTTTCACTTACTTGTTGAACTGATCCTGGGTTTTTTCTGGTTTGGATCAGGTAGTAATGTGGTACCACACTGAAACAGTCGATTAAACCTGGTCTCGATCAATATTTTAGAGGATAACGTATGTTAGGTCTGGGATAGGTCTGGGATTTGACCTCGTCAGACTCATACTTTCGCACCCTTCACATACTCGTTGAACAGATCCTGGGTTAGTTTCTGGTTTGGATCACATAGTAATGTGGTACCACACTGAAACAGTCGATTAAACCAGGTTTCGATCAATATTTTTGAGGATAACGCATGTTAGGTCTGGGTTAGGTCTAGGATTTGCCCTCATGAGACTCATACTTTCGCATTCTTCACGTACTTGTTGAACGGATCCTGGGTTTTTTCTGGACTGTATCACGTAGTAATGTGGTACCACGCTGAAACAGTCAATTAAACCTGGTTTCGATCAATATTTTAGAGGATAACGCAAGTTTGGTCTGGGATAGGTCTGGGATTCGCCCTAATCAGGCTCATACTTTCGCGTTTTTCACATACTTGGTGAACTGGTCCTGGGTTTTTTCTGGTTTGGATCAGGTAGTAATGTGGTACCACACTGAAACAGTCGATTAAACCAGGTTTCGATCAATATTTTTGAGGATAAAGCATGTTAGGTCTAGGTTAGGCCTGGGATTTCCACTCATCAGACTCATACTTTCGCATGTTTCACATACTTGTTGTACTGATCCTGGGTTTTTTCTGGTTTGGATCACGTAGTAATGTGGTACCACACTGAAACAGTCGATTAAACCTGGTTTCGATCAATATATTAGAGGATAACGCAAGTTAGGTCTGGGATAGGTCTGGGATTTGACCTCATCAGACTCATACTTTCGCACCCTTCACATACTCGTTGAACAGATCCTGGGTTATTTTCTGGTTTGGATCACATAGTAATGTGGTACCACACTGAAACAGTCGGTTAAACCAGGTGTCGATCAATATTTTTGAGGATAACGCATGTTAGGTCTAGGTTAGGCCTGGGATTTTCACTCATCAGACTGATACTTTCGCATTCTTCACATACTTGTTGAACGGATCCTGGGTTTTTTCTGGTTTGGATCACGTAGTAATGTGGGACCACTCTGAAACAGTCAATTAAACCTGGTTTCGATCAATATTTTAGAGAATAATTCATGTTAGGTCCTGGTTATTTCTGGGATTTACTCCCATCAGGCTCATTCTTTCGCATATTACTCATACTTGATGGCTAGATCCTGGGCTCTTTCTGGATTGGATCACGTAGTAATGTGGGACCACACTGAAACAGTGAATTAAACCTGGTTTCCATCAATATCTTAGAGGACAACGCAAGTTAGGTCTGGGATAGCTCTGGGATTTGCCCTCATCAGGCTCATACTTTCGCCTTTTTTCACATACTTGTTGATCAGATCCTGGGTTTTTTCTGGTTTGGATCACGTAGTAGTGAGGTACCACACTGAAACAATCAATTAAACCTGGTCTTGATAAATATTTTAGAGGATAACGCATGTTAGGTTTGGGTAAGGTTTAGGATTTGCCCTCAGCAGGCTCATACTTTCGCATATCTCTCATACTTCATGGCTAGATCCTGGGCTGTTTCTGGATTGTATCACGTAGTAATGTGGTACCACGCTGAAACAGTCAATTAAACCTGGTTTCGATCAATATTTTAGAGAATAATTCATGTTAGGTCTAGGTTAGGTCTGGGATTTGCTCTCATCAGGCTCGTTCTTTCGCATATTTCTCATACTTGATGGCTAGATCCTGGGCTTTTTCTGGATTGCATCACGCAGTAATGTGGTACTACGCTGAAACAGTCAATTAAACCTGGTTTCGATCAATATTTTAGAGGATAACGCAAGTTAAGTCTGGGATTGGTCTGGGATTTGACCTCATCAGACTCATACTTTCGCACACTTCACATACTTATTGAACAGATCCTGGGTTTTTTCTGGTATGGATCCCGTAGTAGTGTGCTACCACACTGAAACAGTCCATTAAACCTGGTTTCGATCAATATTTTAGAGAATAATTCATGTTAGGTCTAGGTTAGGTTTGGGATTTGCTCTCATCAGGCACATTCTTTCGCATATTTCTCATACTTGATGGCTAGATCCTGGGTTTTTTCTGGATTGCATCACGTTGTAATGTGGGACCACACTGAAACAATCAATTAAACCTGGTCTTGATAAATATTTTAGAGGATAACGCATGTTAGGTTTGGGTTAGGTCTAGGATTTGCCCTCAGCAGGCTCATACTTTCGCATATCTCTCATACTTCATGGCTAGATCCTGGGCTGTTTCTGGATTGTATCACGTAGTAATGTGGTACCACGCTGAAACAGTCAATTAAACCTGGTATCGATCAATATTTTAGAGAATAATTCATATTAGGTCTAGGTTAGGTCTGGGATTTGCTGTCATCAGGCTCGTTCTTTCGCATATTTCTCATACTTGATGGCTGGATCCTGGGCTTTTTCTGGATTGCATCACGTAGTAATGAAGTACAACACTGAAACAGTCAATTAAACCTGGTTTCCATCAATATCTTAGAGGACAACGCAAGTTAGGTCTGGGATAGGTCTGGGATTTGCCCTCATCAGGCTCATACTTTCGCGTTTTTCACATACTTGTTGAACAGATCCTGGGTTTTTTCTGGTTTGGATCACGTAGTAGTGTGGTACCACACTGAAACAGTCCATTAAACCTGGTTTGGATCAATATTTTAGAGGATAACGCATGTTAGGTCTAGGTTAGGTCTGGGATTTTCACTCATCAGACTCATACTTTCGCATTCTTCACATACTTGTTGAGCGGATCCTGGGTTTTTTCTGGTTTGGTTCAGGTAGTAATGTGGTACCACACTGAAACAGTCGATTAAACCTGGTTTCGATCAATATTTTAGAGAATAATTCATGTTAGGTCTAGGTTAGGTTTTTCTGGATTGCATCATGTAGTAATGTGGTACCACGCTGAAACAGTCAATTAAACCTGGTTTCGATCAATATTTTAGAGGATAACGCAAGTTAGGTCTGGCATAGGTCTGGGATTCGCCCTCATCAGGGTCATACTTTCGCGTTTTTCACATACTTGTTGAACAGATCCTGGGTTTTTTCTGGTTTGTATCACGTAGTAGTGTGGTACCACACTGAAACAGTCCATTAAACCTGGTTTGGATCAATATTTTAGAGGATAACGCATGTTAGGTCTCGGTTAGCCCTGGGATTTTCACTCATCAGACTCATACTTTCGCATTCCTCTCATACTTGTTGAACTGATCCTGGGTTTTTTCTGGTTTGGATCACGTAGTAATGTGGTACCACACTGAAACAGTCGATTAAACCTGGTTTCGATCAATATTTTAGAGGATAACGCAAGTTAAGTCTGGGATTGGTCTGGGATTTGACATCATCAGACTCATACTTTCGCATTCTTCACATACTTGTTGAACGGATCCTGGGTTTTTTCTGGTTTGGATCACGTTGTAATGTGGGTCCACACTGAAGCAGTCAATTAAACCTGGTTTCGACCAATATTTTAGAGAATAATTCATGTTAGGTCTAGGTTAGGTCTGGGATTTGCTCTCATCAGGCTCGTTGTTTCGCATATTTCTCATACTTGATGGCTAGATCCTGGGCTTTTTCTGGATTGCATCACGTAGTAATGTGGTACCACACTGAAACAGTCGATTAAACCTGGTTTCGATGAATATTTTAGAGGATAACGCAAGGTAATTCCGGGATTGGTCTGGGATTTGACCTCATCAGACTCATACTTTCGCACCCTTCACATACTCGTTGAACAGATCCTGGGCTATTTCTGGATTGAATCACGTAGTAAAGTGGTACCACACTGAAGCATTCAATGAAACCTGGTCTGGATAAATATTTTAGAGGATAACGCATCTTAGGTCTGGGTTAGGTCTAAGATTTGCCCTCATCAGGCTCACAGTTTCGCGTTTTTCACATACTTGTTGAACAGATCCTGGGTTTTTTCTGGTTTGGATCACGTAGTAATGTGGGACCACACTGAAACAACCAATTAAACCTGGTCTTGATAAATATTTTAGAGGATAACGCATGTTAGGTCTGGGGTAGGTCTAGGATTTGCCCTCATCAGGCTCTTACTTTCGCATATTTCTCATACTTCATGGCTAGATCCTGGGCTATTTCTGGATTGGATCACGTAGTAAAGTGGTACCACACTGAAACATTCAATGAAACCTGGTCTGGATAAATATTTTAGAGGATAACGCATCTTAGGTCTGGGTTAGGTCTAAGATTTGCCCTCATCAGGCTCACAGTTTCGCGTTTTTCACATACTTGTTGAACAGATCCTGGGTTTTTTCTGGTTTGGATCACGAAGTAGTGTGGTACCACACTGAAACAGTCCATTAAACCTGGTTGCGGTCAATATTTTAGAGGATAACGCATGTTAGGTCTGGGTTAGGTCTAGGATTTGCCCTCATCAGGCTTATTCTTTCGCATATTTCTCAAACTTGATGGCTAGATCCTGGGCTTTTTCTGGATTGCATCACGTAGTAATGTGGTACCACACTGAAACATTCAATGAAACCTGGTCTTGATAAATATTTTAGAGGATAACGCATGTTAGGTCTGGGTTAGGTCTAGGATTTGCCCTCATCAGACTCATACTTTCGCATTCTTCACGTACTTGTTGAACGGATCCTGGGTTTTTTCTGGACTGTATCATGTAGTAATGTGGTACCACGCTGAAACAATCAATTAAACCTGGTTTCGATCAGTATTTTAGAGGATAACGCAAGTTAGGTCTGGGATAGTTCTGGGATTCGCCCTAATCAGGCTCATACTTTCGCGTTTTTCACATACTTGTTGAACTGATCCTGGGTTTCTTCTGGTTTGGATCAGGTAGTAATGTGGTACCACACTGAAACAGTCGATTAAACCTGGTTTCGATCAATATTTTAGAGGATAACGCAAGTTAGGTCTGGGATAGGTCTAGGATTTGCCCTCATCAGGCTCTTACTTTCGCATATTTCTCATACTTCATGGCTAGATCCTGGGCTATTTCTGGATTGGATCACGTAGTAAAGTGGTACCACACTGAAACATTCAATGAAACCTGGTCTGGATAAATATTTTAGAGGATAACGCATCTTAGGTCTGGGTTAGGTCTAAGATTTGCCCTCATCAGGCTCACAGTTTCGCGTTTTTCACATACTTGTTGAACAGATCCTGGGTTTTTTCTGGTTTGGATCACGAAGTAGTGTGGTACCACACTGAAACAGTCCATTAAACCTGGTTTCGCTCAATATTTTAGAGGATAACGCATGTTAGGTCTAGGTTAGGTCTGGGATTCGCCCTCATCAGGGTCATACTTTCGCGTTTTTCACATACTTGTTGAACAGATCCTGGGTTTTTTCTGGTTTGTATCACGTAGTAGTGTGGTACCACACTGAAACAGTCCATTAAACCTGGTTTGGATCAATATTTTAGAGGATAACGCATGTTAGGTCTCGGTTAGCCCTGGGATTTTCACTCATCAGACTCATACTTTCGCATTCCTCTCATACTTGTTGAACTGATCCTGGGTTTTTTCTGGTTTGGATCACGTAGTAATGTGGTACCACACTGAAACAGTCGATTAAACCTGGTTTCGATCAATATTTTAGAGGATAACGCAAGTTAAGTCTGGGATTGGTCTGGGATTTGACATCATCAGACTCATACTTTCGCATTCTTCACATACTTGTTGAACGGATCCTGGGTTTTTTCTGGTTTGGATCACGTTGTAATGTGGGTCCACACTGAAGCAGTCAATTAAACCTGGTTTCGACCAATATTTTAGAGAATAATTCATGTTAGGTCTAGGTTAGGTCTGGGATTTGCTCTCATCAGGCTCGTTGTTTCGCATATTTCTCATACTTGATGGCTAGATCCTGGGCTTTTTCTGGATTGCATCACGTAGTAATGTGGTACCACACTGAAACAGTCGATTAAACCTGGTTTCGATGAATATTTTAGAGGATAACGCAAGGTAATTCCGGGATTGGTCTGGGATTTGACCTCATCAGACTCATACTTTCGCACCCTTCACATACTCGTTGAACAGATCCTGGGCTATTTCTGGATTGAATCACGTAGTAAAGTGGTACCACACTGAAGCATTCAATGAAACCTGGTCTGGATAAATATTTTAGAGGATAACGCATCTTAGGTCTGGGTTAGGTCTAAGATTTGCCCTCATCAGGCTCACAGTTTCGCGTTTTTCACATACTTGTTGAACAGATCCTGGGTTTTTTCTGGTTTGGATCACGTAGTAATGTGGGACCACACTGAAACAGTCGATTAAACCTGGTTTCGATCAATATATTAGAGGATAACGCAAGTTAGGTCTGGGATAGGTCTGGGATTTGACCTCATCAGACTCATACTTTCGCACCCTTCACATACTCGTTGAACAGATCCTGGGTTATTTTCTGGTTTGGATCACATAGTAATGTGGTACCACACTGAAACAGTCGGTTAAACCAGGTGTCGATCAATATTTTTGAGGATAACGCATGTTAGGTCTAGGTTAGGCCTGGGATTTTCACTCATCAGACTGATACTTTCGCATTCTTCACATACTTGTTGAACGGATCCTGGGTTTTTTCTGGTTTGGATCACGTAGTAATGTGGGACCACTCTGAAACAGTCAATTAAACCTGGTTTCGATCAATATTTTAGAGAATAATTCATGTTAGGTCCTGGTTATTTCTGGGATTTACTCCCATCAGGCTCATTCTTTCGCATATTACTCATACTTGATGGCTAGATCCTGGGCTCTTTCTGGATTGGATCACGTAGTAGAGAGGTACCACAATAAAACAGTCAATTAAACCTGGTTTCGATCAATATTTTAGAGGATATCGCAAGTTAGGTCTGGGATAGGTCTGGGATTTGCCCTCATCAGGCTCATACTTTCGCGTTTTTCACATACTTGTTGCACTGATCCTGGGTTTTTTCTGGTTTGGATCACGTAGTAATGTGGGACCACTCTGAAACAGTCAATTAAACCTGGTTTCGATCAATATTTTAGAGAATAATTCATGTTAGGTCCTGGTTATTTCTGGGATTTACTCCCATCAGGCTCATTCTTTCGCATATTACTCATACTTGATGGCTAGATCCTGGGCTCTTTCTGGATTGGATCACGTAGTAATGTGGGACCACACTGAAACAGTGAATTAAACCTGGTTTCCATCAATATCTTAGAGGACAACGCAAGTTAGGTCTGGGATAGCTCTGGGATTTGCCCTCATCAGGCTCATACTTTCGCCTTTTTTCACATACTTGTTGATCAGATCCTGGGTTTTTTCTGGTTTGGATCACGTAGTAGTGAGGTACCACACTGAAACAATCAATTAAACCTGGTCTTGATAAATATTTTAGAGGATAACGCATGTTAGGTTTGGGTAAGGTTTAGGATTTGCCCTCAGCAGGCTCATACTTTCGCATATCTCTCATACTTCATGGCTAGATCCTGGGCTGTTTCTGGATTGTATCACGTAGTAATGTGGTACCACGCTGAAACAGTCAATTAAACCTGGTTTCGATCAATATTTTAGAGAATAATTCATGTTAGGTCTAGGTTAGGTCTGGGATTTGCTCTCATCAGGCTCGTTCTTTCGCATATTTCTCATACTTGATGGCTAGATCCTGGGCTTTTTCTGGATTGCATCACGCAGTAATGTGGTACTACGCTGAAACAGTCAATTAAACCTGGTTTCGATCAATATTTTAGAGGATAACGCAAGTTAAGTCTGGGATTGGTCTGGGATTTGACCTCATCAGACTCATACTTTCGCACACTTCACATACTTATTGAACAGATCCTGGGTTTTTTCTGGTATGGATCCCGTAGTAGTGTGCTACCACACTGAAACAATCAATTAAACCTGGTCTGGATAAATATTTTAGAGGATAACGCATCTTAGGTCTGGGTTAGGTCTAAGATTTGCCCTCATCAGGCTCACAGTTTCGCGTTTTTCACATACTTGTTGAACAGATCCTGGGTTTTTTCTGGTTTGGATCACGAAGTAGTGTGGTACCACACTGAAACAGTCCATTAAACCTGGTTTCGCTCAATATTTTAGAGGATAACGCATGTTAGGTCTAGGTTAGGTCTGGGATTTGCTCTTATCAGACTCATTCTTTCGCATATTTCTCTTACTTGATTGCTATATCCTGGGCTTTTTCTGGATTGCATCACGTAGTAATCTAGTACCACACTGAAACAGTCAATGAAACCTGGTTTCCATCAATATTTTAGAGGACAACGCAAGTTAGGTTTAGGTAAGGCCTGAGATTTTCACTGATCAGACTCATTCTTTCGCATATTTCTCATACATGTTGAACAGATCCTGGGTTTTTTCTGGTTTGGATCACGTAGTAATGTGGGACCACACTGAAACAACCAATTAAACCTGGTCTTGATAAATATTTTAGAGGATAACGCATATTAGGTCTGGGTTAGGTCTAGGATTTGCCCTCATCAGACTCATACTTTCGCATTCTTCACGTACTTGTTGAACGGATCCTGGGTTTTTTCTGGACTGTATCACGTAGTAATGTAGTACCACACTGAAACAGTCGATTAAACCAGGTTTCGATCAATTATTTTGAGGATAACGCATGTTAGGTCTGGGTTAGGGCTGGGATTTGCTCTCATCAGGCTCATTCTTTCGCATATTTCTCATACTTGATGGCTTGATCCTGGGCTATTTCTGGATTGGATCACGTACTAAAGTGGTACCACACTGAAACATTCAATGAAACCTGGTCTGGATAAATATTTTAGAGGATAACGCATGTTAGGTCAAGGTTAGGTCTAAGATTTGCCCTCATCAGGCTCAGAGTTTCGCGTTTTTCACATACTTGTTGAACAGAACCTGGGTTGCTTCTGGTTTGGATCACGTAGTAATGTGGTACCACACTGAAACAGTCGATTAAACCAGGTTTCGATCAATATTTTTGAGGATAACGCATGTTAGGTCTGGGTTAGGTCTAGGATTTGCTCTCGTCAGGCTCATACTTTCGCATGTTTCTCATATTTCAAGGCTAGATCCTGGGCTATTTCTGGATTGGACCACGTAGTAATGTGGTACCACACTGAAACAGTCAATGAAACCTGGTTTCGATCAATATTTTAGAGGATAACGCAAGTTAGGTCTGGGATAGGTCTGCGATTCGCCCTAATCAGGCTCATACATTCGCGTGTTTCACATACTTGTTGTACTGATCCTGGGTTTTTTCTGGATTGGATCACGTAGTAAAGTGGTACCACACTGAAACATTCAATGAAACCTGGTCTGAATAAATATTTTAGAGGATAACGCATCTTAGGTCTGGGTTAGGTCTAAGATTAGCCCTCATCAGGCTCACAGTTTCGCGTTTTTCACATACTTGTTGAACAGATCCTGGGTTTTTTCTGGTTTGGATCACGAACTAGTGTGGTACCACACTGAAACAGTCCATTAAACCTGGTTTCGCTCAATATTTTAGAGGATAACGCATGTTAGGTCTAGGTTAGGGCTGGGATTTGCTCTCATCAGGCTCATTCTTTCGCATATTTCTCATACTTGATGGCTTGATCCTGGGCTTTTTCTGGATTGCATCACGTAGTAATGTAGTACCACACTGAAACAGTTTATGAAACCTGGTTTTCATCTATATTTTAGAGGACAACGCAAGTTAGGTTTAGGTAAGGCCTGAGATTTTCACACATCAGACTCATACTTCCGCATTCTTCACATACTTGTTGAACAGATCCTGGGTTTTTTCTGGTTTGGATCACGTAGTAATGAGGTACCACACTGAAACATTCAATTAAACCTGGTCTTGTTAAATATTTTAGAGAATAACGCATGTTAGGTCTGGGTTTGGTCTAGGATTTGCCCTCATCAGGCTCATACTTTCGCATATTTCTCATACTTTATGGCTAGATCCTGGGCTATTTCTGGATTGGATCACGTACTAAAGTGGTACCACACTGAAACATTCAATGAAACCTGGTCTGGATAAATATTATAGAGGATAACGCATGTTAGGTCAAGGTTAGGTCTAAGATTTGCCCTCATCAGGCTCAGAGTTTCGCGTTTTTCACATACTTGTTGAACAGAACCTGGGTTGCTTCTGGTTTGGATCACGTAGTAATGTGGTACCACACTGAAACAGTCGATTAAACCAGGTTTCGATCAATATTTTTGAGGATAACGCATGTTAGGTCTGGGTTAGGTCTAGGATTTGCTCTCGTCAGGCTCATACTTTCGCATGTTTCTCATATTTCAAGGCTAGATCCTGGGCTATTTCTGGATTGGACCACGTAGTAATGTGGTACCACACTGAAACAGTCAATGAAACCTGGTTTCGATCAATATTTTAGAGGATAACGCAAGTTAGGTCTGGGATAGGTCTGGGATTCGCCCTAATCAGGCTCATACATTCGCGTGTTTCACATACTTGTTGTACTGATCCTGGGTTTTTTCTGGTTTGGATTACGTAGTAATGTGGTACCACACTGAAACAGTCGATTAAACCTGGTTTCGATCAATATATTAGAGGATAACACAAGTTAGGTCTGGGATAGGTCTGGGATTTGACCTCATCAGACTCATACTTTCGCACCCTTCACATACTCGTTGAACAGATCCTGGGTTATTTTCTGGTTTGGATCACATAGTAATGTGGTACCACACTGAAACAGTCGATTAAACCTGGTTTCGATCAATATTTTAGAGGATATCGCAAGTTAGGTCTGGGATAGGTCTGGGATTTGCCCTCATCAGGCTCATACTTTCGCGTTTTTCACATACTTGTTGCACTGATCCTGGGTTTTTTCTGGTTTGGATCACGTAGTAATGTGGGACCACTCTGAAACAGTCAATTAAACCTGGTTTCGATCAATATTTTAGAGAATAATTCATGTTAGGTCCTGGTTATTTCTGGGATTTACTCCCATCAGGCTCATTCTTTCGCATATTACTCATACTTGATGGCTAGATCCTGGGCTCTTTCTGGATTGGATCACGTAGTAATGTGGGACCACACTGAAACAGTGAATTAAACCTGGTTTCCATCAATATCTTAGAGGACAACGCAAGTTAGGTCTGGAATAGCTCTGGGATTTGCCCTCATCAGGCTCATACTTTCGCCTTTTTTCACATACTTGTTGATCAGATCCTGGGTTTTTTCTGGTTTGGATCACGTAGTAGTGAGGTACCACACTGAAACAATCAATTAAAACTGGTCTTGATAAATATTTTAGAGGATAACGCATGTTAGGTTTGGGTTAGGTTTAGGATTTGCCCTCAGCAGGCTCATACTTTCGCATATCTCTCATACTTCATGGCTAGATCCTGGGCTGTTTCTGGATTGTATCACGTAGTAATGTGGTACCACGCTGAAACAGTCAATTAAACCTGGTTTCGATCAATATTTTAGAGAATAATTCATGTTAGGTCTAGGTTAGGTCTGGGATTTGCCCTCAGCAGGCTCATACTTTCGCATATCTCTCATACTTCATGGCTGGATCCTGGGCTTTTTCTGGATTGCATCATGTAGTAATGTGGTACCACGCTGAAACAGTCAATTAAACCTGGTTTCGATCAATATTTTAGAGGATAACGCAAGTTAGGTCTGGCATAGGTCTGGGATTCGCCCTCATCAGGCTCATACTTTCGCGTTTTTCACATACTTGTTGAACAGATCCTGGGTTTTTTCTGGTTTGTATCACGTAGTAGTGTGGTACCACACTGAGACAGTCCATTAAACCTGGTTTGGAGCAATATTTTAGAGGATAACGCATGTTAGGTCTGGGATAGGTCTAGGATTTGCCCTCATCAGGCTCTTACTTTCGCATATTTGTCATACTTCATGGCTAGATCCTGGGCTATTTCTGGATTGGATCACGTAGTAAAGTGGTACCACACTGAAACATTCAATGAAACCTGGTCTGGATAAATATTTTAGAGGATAACGCATCTTAGGTCTGGGTTAGGTCTAAGATTTGCCCTCATCAGGCTCACAGTTTCGCGTTTTTCACATACTTGTTGAACAGATCCTGGGTTTTTTCTGGTTTGGATCACGAAGTAGTGTGGTACCACACTGAAACAGTCGATTAAACCAGGTTTCGATCAATTATTTTGAGGATAACGCATGTTAGGTCTGGGTTAGGGCTGGGATTTGCTCTCATCAGGCTCATTCTTTCGCATATTTCTCATACTTGATGGCTTGATCCTGGGCTATTTCTGGATTGGATCACGTACTAAAGTGGTACCACACTGAAACATTCAATGAAACCTGGTCTGGATAAATATTTTAGAGGATAACGCATGTTAGGTCAAGGTTAGGTCTAAGATTTGCCCTCATCAGGCTCAGAGTTTCGCGTTTTTCACATACTTGTTGAACAGAACCTGGGTTGCTTCTGGTTTGGATCACGTAGTAATGTGGTACCACACCGAAACAGTCGATTAAACCAGGTTTCGATCAATATTTTTGAGGATAACGCATGTTAGGTCTGGGTTAGGTCTAGGATTTGCTCTCGTCAGGCTCATACTTTCGCATGTTTCTCATATTTCAAGGCTAGATCCTGGGCTATTTCTGGATTGGACCACGTAGTAATGTGGTACCACACTGAAACAGTCAATGAAACCTGGTTTCGATCAATATTTTAGAGGATAACGCAAGTTAGGTCTGGGATAGGTCTGCGATTCGCCCTAATCAGGCTCATACATTCGCGTGTTTCACATACTTGTTGTACTGATCCTGGGTTTTTTCTGGATTGGATCACGTAGTAAAGTGGTACCACACTGAAACATTCAATGAAACCTGGTCTGGATAAATATTTTAGAGGATAACGCATCTTAGGTCTGGGTTAGGTCTAAGATTAGCCCTCATCAGGCTCACAGTTTCGCGTTTTTCACATACTTGTTGAACAGATCCTGGGTTTTTTCTGGTTTGGATCACGAACTAGTGTGGTACCACACTGAAACAGTCCATTAAACCTGGTTTCGCTCAATATTTTAGAGGATAACGCATGTTAGGTCTAGGTTAGGGCTGGGATTTGCTCTCATCAGGCTCATTCTTTCGCATATTTCTCATACTTGATGGCTTGATCCTGGGCTTTTTCTGGATTGCATCACGTAGTAATGTAGTACCACACTGAAACAGTTTATGAAACCTGGTTTTCATCTATATTTTAGAGGACAACGCAAGTTAGGTTTAGGTAAGGCCTGAGATTTTCACACATCAGACTCATACTTCCGCATTCTTCACATACTTGTTGAACAGATCCTGGGTTTTTTCTGGTTTGGATCACGTAGTAATGAGGTACCACACTGAAACATTCAATTAAACCTGGTCTTGTTAAATATTTTAGAGAATAACGCATGTTAGGTCTGGGTTTGGTCTAGGATTTGCCCTCATCAGGCTCATACTTTCGCATATTTCTCATACTTTATGGCTAGATCCTGGGCTATTTCTGGATTGGATCACGTACTAAAGTGGTACCACACTGAAACATTCAATGAAACCTGGTCTGGATAAATATTATAGAGGATAACGCATGTTAGGTCAAGGTTAGGTCTAAGATTTGCCCTCATCAGGCTCAGAGTTTCGCGTTTTTCACATACTTGTTGAACAGAACCTGGGTTGCTTCTGGTTTGGATCACGTAGTAATGTGGTACCACACTGAAACAGTCGATTAAACCAGGTTTCGATCAATATTTTTGAGGATAACGCATGTTAGGTCTGGGTTAGGTCTAGGATTTGCTCTCGTCAGGCTCATACTTTCGCATGTTTCTCATATTTCAAGGCTAGATCCTGGGCTATTTCTGGATTGGACCACGTAGTAATGTGGTACCACACTGAAACAGTCAATGAAACCTGGTTTCGATCAATATTTTAGAGGATAACGCAAGTTAGGTCTGGGATAGGTCTGGGATTCGCCCTAATCAGGCTCATACATTCGCGTGTTTCACATACTTGTTGTACTGATCCTGGGTTTTTTCTGGTTTGGATCACGTAGTAATGTGGTACCACACTGAAACAGTCGATTAAACCTGGTTTCGATCAATATATTAGAGGATAACACAAGTTAGGTCTGGGATAGGTCTGGGATTTGACCTCATCAGACTCATACTTTCGCACCCTTCACATACTCGTTGAACAGATCCTGGGTTATTTTCTGGTTTGGATCACATAGTAATGAGGTACCACACTGAAACAGTCGATTAAACCTGGTTTCGATCAATATTTTAGAGGATAACGCATGTTAGGTTTGGGTTAGGTTTAGGATTTGCCCTCAGCAGGCTCATACTTTCGCATATCTCTCATACTTCATGGCTAGATCCTGGGCTGTTTCTGGATTGTATCACGTAGTAATGTGGTACCACGCTGAAACAGTCAATTAAACCTGGTTTCGATCAATATTTTAGAGAATAATTCATGTTAGGTCTAGGTTAGGTCTGGGATTTGCTCTCATCAGGCTCGTTGTTTCGCATATTTCTCATACTTGATGGCTGGATCCTGGGCTTTTTCTGGATTGCATCATGTAGTAATGTGGTACCACGCTGAAACAGTCAATTAAACCTGGTTTCGATCAATATTTTAGAGGATAACGCAAGTTAGGTCTGGCATAGGTCTGGGATTCGCCCTCATCAGGCTCATACTTTCGCGTTTTTCACATACTTGTTGAACAGATCCTGGGTTTTTTCTGGTTTGTATCACGTAGTAGTGTGGTACCACACTGAGACAGTCCATTAAACCTGGTTTGGATCAATATTTTAGAGGATAACGCATGTTAGGTCTCGGTTAGCCCTGGGATTTTCACTCATCAGACTCATACTTTCGCATTCCTCTCATACTTGTTGAACTGATCCTGGGTTTTTTCTGGTTTGGATCACGTAGTAATGTGGTACCACACTGAAACAGTCGATTAAACCTGGTTTCGATCAATATTTTAGAGGATAACGCAAGTTAAGTCTGGGATTGGTCTGGGATTTGACATCATCACACTCATACTTTCGCATTCTTCACATACTTGTTAAACGGATCCTGGGTTTTTTCTGGTTTGGATCACGTTGTAATGTGGGTCCACACTGAAGCAGTCAATTAAACCTGGTTTCGACCAATATTTTAGAGAATAATTCATGTTAGGTCTAGGTTAGGTCTGGGATTTGCTCTCATCAGGCTCGTTGTTTCGCATATTTCTCATACTTGATGGCTAGATCCTGGGCTTTTTCTGGATTGCATCACGTAGTAATGTGGTACCACACTGAAACAGTCAATTAAACCTGGTTTCGATCAATATTTTAGAGGATAACGCAAGTTAGGTCTGGGATAGGTCTGGGATTCGCCCTAATCAGGCTCATACTTTCGCGTTTTTCACATACTTGGTGAACTGATCCTGGGTTTTTTCTGGTTTGGATCAGGTAGTAATGTGGTACCACACTGAAACAGTCGATTAAACCAGGTTTCGATCAATATTTTTGAGGATAAAGCATGTTAGGTCTAGGTTAGGCCTGGGATTTCCACTCATCAGACTCATACTTTCGCATTCTTCACATACTTGTTGAACAGATCCTGGGTTTTTTCTGGTTTGGATCACGTAGTAATGTGGTACCACGCTGAAACAGTCAATTAAACCTGGTTTCGATCAATATTTTAGAGGATACCGCAAGTTAGGTCTGGGATAGGGCTGGGATTCGCCCTAATCAGGCTCATACTTTCGCGTTTTTCACATACTTGTTGAACTGATCCTGGGTTTTTTCTGGTTTGGATCACGTAGTAATGTGGTAACACACTGAAAAAATCAATTAAACCTGGTCTTGATAAATATTTTAGAGGATAACGCAAGTTAGGTCTGGGATAGGTCTAGGATTTGCCCTCATCAGGCTCATTCTTTCGCATATTTCTCATACTTCATGGCTAGATCCTGGGCTATTTCTGGATTGGATCACGTAGTAAAGTGGTACCATACTGAAACATTCAATGAAACCTGGTCTGGATAAATATTTTAGAGGATAACGCATCTTAGGTCTGGGTTAGGTCTAAGATTTGCCCTCATCAGGCTCACAGTTTCGCATTTTTCACATACTTGTTGAACAGATCCTGGGTTTTTTCTGGTTTGGATCACGTAGTAATGTGGTACCACACTGAAACAACCAATTAAACCTGGTCTTGATAAATATTTTAGAGGATAACGCATGTTAGGTCTGGGTTAGGTCTAGGATTTGCCCTCATCAGGCTCATACTTTCGCATATTTCACATACTTCATGGCTAGATCCTGGTCTGTTTCTGGATTGTATCACGTAGTAATGTGGTACCACGCTGAAACAGTCAACTAAACCTGGTTTCGATCAATATTTTGGAGGATAACGCAAGTTAGGTCTGGGATAGGTCTAGGATTTGCCCTCATCAGGCTCTTACTTTCGCATACTTGTCATACTTCATGGCTAGATCCTGGGCTATTTCTGGATTGGATCACGTAGTAAAGTGGTACCACACTGAAACATTCAATGAAACCTGGTCTGGATAAATATTTTAGAGGATAACGCATCTTAGGTCTGGGTTAGGTCTAAGATTTGCCCTCATCAGGCTCACAGTTTCGCGTTTTTCACATACTTGTTGAACAGATCCTGGGTTTTTTCTGGTTTGGATCACGAAGTAGTGTGGTACCACACTGAAACAGTCCATTAAACCTGGTTTCGCTCAATATTTTAGAGGATAACGCATGTTAGGTCTAGGTTAGGGCTGGGATTTGCTCTCATCAGGCTCATTCTTTCGCATATTTCTCATACTTGATGGCTAGATCCTGGGCTTTTTCTGGATTGCATCACGTAGTAATGTAGTACCACACTGAAACAGTTTATGAAACCTGGTTTTCATCAATATTTTAGAGGACAACGCAAGTTAGGTTTAGGTAAGGCCTGAGATTTTCACACATCAGACTCATACTTCCGCATTCTTCACATACTTGTTGAACAGATCCTGGGTTTTTTCTGGTTTGGATCACGTAGTAATGAGGTACCACACTGAAACATTCAATTAAACCTGGTCTTGATAAATATTTTAGAGAATAACGCATGTTAGGTCTGGGTTTGGTCTAGGATTTGCCCTCATCAGGCTCATACTTTCGCATATTTCTCATACTTTATGGCTAGATCCTGGGCTATTTCTGGATTGGATCACGTACTAAAGTGGTACCACACTGAAACATTCAATGAAACCTGGTCTGGATAAATATTTTAGAGGATAACGCATGTTAGGTCAAGGTTAGGTCTAAGATTTGCCCTCATCAGGCTCATACTTTCGCGTTTTTCACATACTTGTTGAACAGAACCTGGGTTGCTTCTGGTTTGGATCACGTAGTAATGTGGTACCACACTGGAACAGTCGATTAAACCAGGTTTCGATCAATATTTTTGAGGATAACGCATGTTAGGTCTGGGTTAGGTCTAGGATTTGCTCTCGTCAGGCTCATACTTTCGCATGTTTCTCATACTTCAAGGCTAGATCCTGGGCTATTTCTGGATTGGACCACGTAGTAATGTGGTACCACACTGAAACAGTCAATGAAACCTGGTTTCGGTCAATATTTTAGAGGATAACGCAAGTTAGGTCTGGGATAGGCCTGGGATTCGCCCTAATCAGGCTCATACATTCGCGTGTTTCACATACTTGTTGTACTGACCCTGGGTTTTTTCTGGTTTGGATCACGTAGTAATGTGGGACCATACAGAAACAGTCAATTAAACCTGGTTTCGATCAATATTTTAGAGAATAATTCATGTTAGGTCTAGGTTAGGACGGGGATTTGCTCTTATCAGGCTCATTCTGTCGCATATTTCTCATACATGTTGAATAGATCCTGGGCTTTTTCTGGATTGCATCACGTAGTAATGTAGTACCACACTGAAACAGTTAATGAAACCTGGTTTCTATCAATATTTTAGAGGACAACGCATGTTAGGTCTAGGTAAGGCCTGAGATTTTCACTGATCAGACTCATACTTTCGCATTCTTCACATACTTGTTGAACGGATCCTGGGTTTTTTCTGGTTTGGAACACGTAGTAATGTGGTAACACACTGAAACATTCAATTAAACCTGGTCTTGTTAAATATTTTAGAGAATAACGCATGTTAGGTCTGGGTTAGGTCTAGGATTTGCCCTCATCAGGCTCATTCTTTCGCATATTTCTCATACTTCATGGCTGGATCCTGGGCTATTTCTGGATTGGATCACGTAGTAATGTGGTACCACACTGAAACAGTCAATTAAACCTGGTTTCGATTAATATTTTAGAGAATAATTCATGTTAGGTCTGGGTTACGTCTGGGATTTGCTTTCATCAGGCTCATTCTTTCGCATATTTCTCATACTTGATGGCTAGATCCTGGGCTTTTTCTGGTTTGGTTCACGTAGTAATGTGGTACCACACTGAAACATTCAATAAAACCTGGTCTTGATAAATATTTTAGAGGATAACGCATGTTAGGTCTGGGTCAGGTCTAGAATTTGCCCACATCATGCTCATACTTTCGCATCCTTCTCATACATCATGGCTAGATCCTGGTCTATTTCTGGATTGTATCACGTAGTAATGTGGTACCACGCAGAAACAGTCAATTAAACCTGGTTTCGATCAATATTTTTGAGGATAACGCAAGTTAGGTCTGGGATAGGTCTGGGATTCGCCCTCATCAGGCTCATACTTTCGCGTTTTTCACATACTTGTTGAACTGATCCTGGGTTTTTTCTGGTTTTGGATCACGTAGTAATGTGGTACCACACTGAAACAGTCGATTAAACCTGGTTTCGATCAATATATTAGAGGATAACGCAAGTTAGGTCTGGGATTGGTCTGGGATTTGACCTCATCAGACTCATACTTTCGCACCCTTCACATACTCGTTGAACAGATCCTGGGTTATTTTCTGGTTTGGATCACATAGTAATGTGGTACCACACTGAAACAGTCGATTAAACCTGGTTTCGATCAATATTTTAGAGGATATCGCAAGTTAGGTCTGGGATAGGTCTGGGATTTGCCCTCATCAGGCTCATACTTTCGCGTTTTTCACATACTTGTTGCACTGATCCTGGGTTTTTTCTGGTTTGGATCACGTAGTAATGTGGGACCACTCTGAAACAGTCAATTAAACCTGGTTTCGATCAATATTTTAGAGAGTAATTCATGTTAGGTCCTGGTTATTTCTGGGATTTACTCCCATCACGCTCATTCTTTCGCATATTACTCATACTTGATGGCTAGATCCTGGGCTCTTTCTGGATTGGATCACGTAGTAATGTGGGACCACACTGAAACAGTGAATTAAACCTGGTTTCCATCAATATCTTAGAGGACAACGCAAGTTAGGTCTGGAATAGCTCTGGGATTTGCCCTCATCAGGCTCATACTTTCGCCTTTTTTCACATACTTGTTGATCAGATCCTGGGTTTTTTCTGGTTTGGATCACGTAGTAGTGAGGTACCACACTGAAACAATCAATTAAACCTGGTCTTGATAAATATTTTAGAGGATAACGCATGTTAGGTTTGGGTAAGGTTTAGGATTTGCCCTCAGCAGGCTCATACTTTCGCATATCTCTCATACTTCATGGCTAGATCCTGGGCTGTTTCTGGATTGTATCACGTAGTAATGTGGTACCACGCTGAAACAGTCAATTAAACCTGGTTTCGATCAATATTTTAGAGAATAATTCATGTTAGGTCTAGGTTAGGTCTGGGATTTGCTCTCATCAGGCTCGTTCTTTCGCATATTTCTCATACTTGATGGCTAGATCCTGGGCTTTTTCTGGATTGCGTCACGCAGTAATGTGGTACCACGCTGAAACAGTCAATTAAACCTGGTTTCGATCAATATTTTAGAGGATAACGCAAGTTAAGTCTGGGATTGGTCTGGGATTTGACCTCATCAGACTCATACTTTCGCACACTTCACATACTTGTTGAACAGATCCTGGGTTTTTTCTGGTATGGATCCCGTAGTAGTGTGCTACCACACTGAAACAGTCCATTAAGCCTGGTTTCGATCAATATTTTAGAGAATAATTCATGTTAGGTCTAGGTTAGGTTTGGGATTTGCTCTCATCAGGCACATTCTTTCGCATATTTCTCATACTTGATGGCTAGATCCTGGGTTTTTTCTGGATTGCATCACGTTGTAATGTGGGACCACACTGAAACAATCAATTAAACCTGGTCTTGATAAATATTTTAGAGGATAACGCATGTTAGGTTTGGGTTAGGTCTAGGATTTGCCCTCAGCAGGCTCATACTTTCGCATATCTCTCATACTTCATGGCTAGATCCTGGGCTGTTTCTGGATTGTATCACGTAGTAATGTGGTACCACGCTGAAACAGTCAATTAAACCTGGTATCGATCAATATTTTAGAGAATAATTCATATTAGGTCTAGGTTAGGTCTGGGATTTGCTATCATCAGGCTCGTTCTTTCGCATATTTCTCATACTTGATGGCTGGATCCTGGGCTTTTTCTGGATTGCATCACGTAGTAATGAAGTACAACACTGAAACAGTCAATTAAACCTGGTTTCCATCAATATCTTAGAGGACAACGCAAGTTAGGTCTGGGATAGGTCTGGGATTTGCCCTCATCAGGCTCATACTTTCGCGTTTTTCACATACTTGTTGAACAGATCCTGGGTTTTTTCTGGTTTGGATCACGTAGTAGTGTGGTACCACACTGAAACAGTCCATTAAACCTGGTTTGGATCAATATTTTAGAGGATAACGCATGTTAGGTCTAGGTTAGGTCTGGGATTTTCACTCATCAGACTCATACTTTCGCATTCTTCACATACTTGTTGAGCGGATCCTGGGTTTTTTCTGGTTTGGTTCAGGTAGTAATGTGGTACCACACTGAAACAGTCGATTAAACCTGGTTTCGATCAATATTTTAGAGAATAATTCATGTTAGGTCTAGGTTAGGTCTGGGATTTGCTCTCATCAGGCACATTCTTTCGCATATTTCTCATACTTGATGGCTAGATCCTGGGCTGTTTCTGGATTGTATGACATAGTAATGTGGCACCACGCTGAAACAGTGAATTAAACCTGGTTTCGATCAATATTTTAGAGGATAACGCAAGTTAGGTCTAGGTTAGGCCTGGGATTTGCCCTCATCAGGGTCATACTTTCGCAGTTTTATCATACATGTTGACCTGATCGAGGGTTTTTTCTGCTTTGGATCACGTAGTAAAGTGGTACCACACTGAAACATTCCATTAAACCTGGTCTTGATAAATATTTTAGAGGATAACGGATGTTAGGTTTGGGTTAGGTCGAGGATTTGCCCTCATCAGGCTCATACTTTCGCATATTTCTCATACTTCATGGCAAGATCCTGGGCTGTTTCTGGTTTGTATCACGTAGTAGTGTGGTACCACACTGAAACAGTCCATTAAACCTGGTTTGGATCAATATTTTAGAGGATAACGCATGTTAGGTCTAGGTTAGCCCTGGGATTTTCACTCATCAGACTCATACTTTCGCATTCCTCTCATACTTGTTGAACTGATCCTGGGTTTTTTCTGGTTTGGATCACGTAGTAATGTGGTACCACACTGAAACAGTCGATTAAACCTGGTTTCGATCAATATCTTAGAGGATAACGCAAGTTAAGTCTGGGATTGGTCTGGGATTTGCCCTCATCAGACTCATACTTTCGCACACTTCACATACTCGTTGAACAGATCCTGGGTTATTTTCAGGTTTGGATCATATAGTAATGTGGTACCACACCGAAACAGTCGATTAAACCAGGTTTCGATCAATATTTTTGAGGATAACGCATGTTAGGTCTAGGTTAGGCCAGGGATTTTCACTCATCAGACTCATACTTTCGCATTGTTCACATACTTGTTGAACGGATCCCGGGTTTTTTCTGGATTGGATCACGTTGTAATGTGGGACCACACTGAAACAATCAATTAAACCTGGTGTTGATAAATATTTTAGAGGATAACGTATGTTAGGTTTGGGTTAGGTTTAGGATTTGCACTCAGCAGGCTCATACTTTCGCATATCTCTCATACTTCATGGCTAGATCTTGGGCTGTTTCTGGATTGTATCACGTAGTAATGTGGTACCACGCTGAAACAGTCGATTAAACCTGGTTTCGATCAATATTTTAGAGGATAACGCAAGTTAAGTCTGGGATTGGTCTGGGATTTGACATCATCAGACTCACACTTTCGCATTCTTCACATACTTGTTGAACGGATCCTGGGTTTTTTCTGGTTTGGATCACGTTGTAATGTGGTACCACACTGAAACAGTCGATTAAACCTGGTTTCGATCAATATTTTAGAGGATAACGCAAGTTAAGTCTGGGATTGGTCTGGGATTTGACATCTTCAGACTCATACTTTCGCATTCTTCACATACTTGTTGAACGGATCCTGGGTTTTTTCTGGTTTGGATCACGTTGTAATGTGGGTCCACACTGAAGCAGTCAATTAAACCTGGTTTCGACCAATATTTTAGAAAATAATTCATGTTAGGTCTAGGTTAGGTCTGGGATTTGCTCTCATCAGGCTCGTTGTTTCGCATATTTCTCATACTTGATGGCTAGATCCTGGGCTTTTTCTGGATTGCATCACGTAGTAATGTGGTACCACACTGAAACAGTCGATTAAACCTGGTTTCGATGAATATTTTAGAGGATAACGCAAGTTAAGTCCGGGATTGGTCTGGGATTTGACCTCATCAGACTCATACTTTCGCACACTTCACATACTTGTTGAACAGATCCTGCGTTTTTTCTGGTTTGGCTCACGAAGTAGTGTGGTACCATACAGAAACAGTAGATTAAACCAGGTTTCGATCAATATTTTAGAGAATAATTCATGTTAGGTCTAGGTTAGGACGGGGATTTGCTCTTATCAGGCTCATTCTGTCGCATATTTCTCATACATGTTGAATAGATCCTGGGCTTTTTCTGGATTGCATCACGTAGTAATGTAGTACCACACTGAAACAGTTAATGAAACCTGGTTTCTATCAATATTTTAGAGGACAACGCATGTTAGGTCTAGGTAACGCCTGAGATTTTCACTGATCAGACTCATACTTTCGCATTCTTCACATACTTGTTGAACGGATCCTGGGTTTTTTCTGGTTTGGAACACGTAGTAATGTGGTAACACACTGAAACAGTCAATTAAACCTGGTTTCGATTAATATTTTAGAGAATAATTCATGTTAGGTCTGGGTTACGTCTGGGATTTGCTCTCATCAGGCTCATTCTTTCGCATATTTCTCATACTTGATGGCTAGATCCTGGGCTTTTTCTGGTTTGGTTCACGTAGTAATGTGGTACCACACTGAAACATTCAATAAAACCTGGTCTTGATAAATATTTTAGAGGATAACGCATGTTAGGTCTGGGTCAGGTCTAGAATTTGCCCACATCATGCTCATACTTTCGCATCCTTCTCATACATCATGGCTAGATCCTGGGCTATTTCTGGATTGTATCACGTAGTAATGTGGTACCACGCAGAAGCAGTCAATTAAACCTGGTTTCGATCAATATTTTTGAGGATAACGCAAGTTAGGTCTGGGATAGGTCTGGGATTCGCCCTCATCAGGCTCATACTTTTGCGTTCTTCACATACTTGTTGAACTGATCCTGGGTTTTTTCTGGTTTGGGTCACGTAGTAATGTGGTACCACACTGAAACAGTCCGTTAAACCTGGTTTCGATCAATATTTTATAGAATAATTCATGTTAGGTCTAGATTTGGTCTGGCATTTGCTCTCATCAGGCTCATTCTTTCGCATATTTCTCATACTTGATGGCTTGATCCTGGGCATTTTCAGGATTGCATCACGTAGTAATGTAGTACCACACTGAAATAGTTAATTAAACCTGGTTTCCATCAATATTTTAGAGGACAACGCAACTTTGGTCTGGGATAGGTCTGGGATTTGCCGTCACCGGGACATACTTTCGCATTTTTCACATACATGTTGAACAGATCCTGGGTTTTTTCTGGATTGGATCGCGCAGTAATGTGGTACTACACTGAAACAGTCCACTAAACCTGGTTTCGATCAATAGTTTAGAGGACAGCGCATGTTAGGTCTAGGTTAGGCCTGGGATTTGCCCTTATCAGGGTCATACTTTCGCAGTTTCAACACACATGTTGACCTGATCGAGGGTTTTTTCTGCTTTGGATCACCTAGTCACGTATTACCACACTGAGACAGTCCATTAAACCTGGTTTCGATCAATATTTTAGAGAAGAATTCATGTTAGGTCTAGGTTAGGTCTGGGATTTGCTCTCATCAGGCTTGTACTTTCGCATATTTCTCATACTTCATGGCTAGATCCTGGGCTATTTATGGATTGGGTCTCGTAGTAATGTGGCACCACACTAAAACAGTCAATTAAAGCTGGTTTCGACCAATATTTTAGAGGATAACGCCTTTTAGGTCTGGGTTATGTCTAGAATTTGCGCTCATCAGGCTCATACTTTCGCATATTTCTCATAATTCATGGCTAGATCCTGGGCTATTTCTGGATTGCATCACGTAGTAATGTAGTACCACACTGAAACAGTCAATTAAACCTGGTTTCAATCAATATTTTAGAGGACAACGCAACTTAGGTCTGGGATAGGCCTGGGATTTGCCCTTATCAGGGTCATACTTTCGCAGTTTCAACATACATGTTGAACTGATCCTGGGTTTTTTCTGGTTTGGGTCACGTAGTAATGTGGTACCACAGTGAAACAGTCCAGTAAACCTGGTTTCGATCAATATTTTTAAGGATAACACATGTTAGGTCTAGGTTAGGTCTGGGATTTGCTCTCATCAGGCTCATTCTTTCGCATATTTCTCATACTTGATGGCTAGATCCTGAGCTTTTTCTGGATTGGATCACGTAGTAATGTAGAACCACACTGAAACAGGTAATTAACTCTGGTTTCGATCACTATTTTAGAGGATAACGCATGTTAGGTCTGGGATAGGTCTGGGATTTTCTCTCATCAGACTCATACTTTCGCATTCCTCTCATACTTGTTGAACGGATCCTGTGTTCTTTCTGGTTTGGATCACGTAGTGATGTGGTACCACACTGAAACAGTCCATTAAACCTGGTTTCGATCAATATTTTAGAGGATAACGCATGTTAGGTCTAGGTTAGGCCTGGGATTTGCCCTCATCAGGGTCATACTTTCGCGTTTTTCACATACTTGTTGAACAGATCCTGGGTTTTTTCTAGTTTGGATCACGTAGTAATGTGGTACCACACTGAAGCAGTCCATTAAACCTGGTTTCGATCAATATTTTTGAGGATAACGCATGTTAGGTCTGGGTTAGGTCTAGGATTTGCGCTCATCAGGCTCATACTTTCGCATATTTCTCATAATTCATGGCTAGATCCTGGGCTATTTCTGGATTGCATCACGTAGTAATGTAGTACCACACTGAAACAGTCAATTAAACCTGGTTTCCATCAATATTTTAGAGGACAACGCAAGTTAGGTCTGCGATAGGTCTGGGATTTTCACTCATCAGACTCATACTTTCGCATTTTTCACATACTTGCTGAACAGATCCTGGGTTTTTTCTGGTTTGGATCACGCAGTAGTGTGGTACCACACTGAAACAGTCCACTCAACCTGGTTCCGATCAATATTTTAGAGGATAACGCATGTTATGTCTAGGTGAGACCTGGGATTAGCCCTCATCAGACTCATACTTTCGCATACTTCACATACTCGTTGAACAGATACTGGGTTTTTTTCTCGTTTGGATCACGTAGTAATGTGGCACCACACTGAAACAGTCGATTAAACCTGGTTTCGATCGATATCTTTGAGGATAACGCATGTTAGGTCTAGGTTAGGCCTGGGATTTTCACTCACCAGACTCATACTTTCGCATTCTTCACATACTCGTTGAACGGATCTTGGGTTTTTTCTGGTTTAGATCACGTAGTAATGTGGTACCACACTGAAACAGTCGATTAAACCTGGTTTCGATCAATATTTTAGGGGATAACGCAGGTTTGGTCTGGGATAGGTCTGGGAATTGCCCTCATCAGACTCACACTTTCGCACACTTCACATACTCGTTGAACAGATCCCGGGTTATTTTCTGGTTCGGATCACGTAGTAATGTGGTACCACACTGAAACAGTCCATTAAACCTGGTTTCGATCAATATCTTTGAGGATAACGCATGTTAGGTCTGGGTTAGGTCTAGGATTTGCCCTCATCAGGCTCATACTTTCGCATATTTCTCATACTTCATGGCTAGATCCTGGGCTATTTCTGGATTGCATCACGTAGTAATGTAGTACCACACTGATACAGTCAACTAAACCTGGTTTCCATCAATATTTTAGAGGATAACGCATGTTATGTGTAGGTTAGGCCTGGGATTTGCCCTCATCAGGCACATACTTTCGCATATTTCTAATACTTCATGGCTAGATCCTGGGCTCTTTCTGGATTGGATCGCGTAGTAATGTGGTACCACACTGAAACAGTCCATTAAACCTGGTTTCGATCAATATTTTTGAGGATAACACATGTTTGGTCTAGGTTAGGTCTGAGATTTGCTCTCATCAGGCTCATTCTTTCGCATATTTCTCATACTTGATGGCTAGATCCTGAGCTTTTTCTGGATTGGATCACTTAGTAATGTAGAACCACACTGAAACAGTAAATTAACTCTGGTTTCGATCACTATTTTAGAGGATAACGCATGTTAGGTCTGGGATAGGTCTGGGATTTTCACTCATCAGACTCATACTTTCGCATTCTTCTCATACTTGTTGAACGGATCCTGTGTTCTTTCTGGTTTGGATCACGTAGTAATGTGGTACCACACTGAAACATTCAATTAAACCTGGTCTTGATAAATATTTTAGACGATAACGCATGCTAGGTCTAGGTTAGGCCTGGGATTTGCCCTCATCAGACTCATACTTTCGCACACTTCACATACTCCTTGACAAGATCCTGGGTTTTTTTCTGGTTTGGATCACGTAGTAATGTGGTACCACACTGAAACAGTCCATTAAACCTGGTTTCGATCAATATTTTAGATGATAACGCATGTTAGGTCTGGGATAGGTCTAGAATTTGCCCTCATCAGGCTCATACTTTCGCATATTTTTCATACTTGATGGCTAGATCCTGGGCTTTTTCTAGATTGGATCACGTAGTAATGTAGTACCACACTGATACAGTCGATTAACCCTGGTTTCGATCAATATTTTAGAGGATAACGCATGTTAGGTCTAGGTTAGGCCTGGGATATGCCCTCGTCAGGGTCATACTTTCGCAGTTTTAACATACATGTTGACCTCATCGAGGGTATTTTCTGCTTTGGATCACGTAGTAAAGTGGTGCCACACTAAAACTGTCAATTAAACCTGGTTTCTATCAATATTTTAGAGGATAACGCAAGTTAGGTCTAGAATAGGCCTGAGATTTGCCCTCATCAGACACATAATTTCGCATTCTTTACGTACTTGTTGAACAGCTCCTGGGTTTGTTTCTGGTTTGGATCACGTAGTAGTGTGGTACCGCACCGAAACAGTCAATTAAACCAGGTTTCGATCAATATTTTAGAGGATAACGCAAGTTAGGTATGGGACAGGTCTGGGATTTGCCCTCATCAGACTCATACTTTCGCACACTTCTCATACTCGTTGACAAGATCCTGGGTTTTTTTCTGGTTTGGATCACGTAGTAATGTGGTACCACACTGAAACAGTCGATTAAACCTGGTTTCGATCAATATTTTAGATGATAACGCAAGTTAGGTCTGGGATAAGTCTGGGATTCGCCCTCATCAGGCTCATACTTTCGCGTTTTTCACATACTTGTTGAACAGATCCTCGGTTTTTTCTGGTTTGGATCACGTAGTAATGTGGTACCACACTGAAACAGTCCATTAAACCTGGTTTCGATGAATATTTTAGAGGAGAACGCATGTTAGGTCTGGGATAGGTCTAGGATTTGCCCTCATCAGGCTCATACTTTCCCATATTTTTCATACTTCATGGCTAGATCCTGGGCTTTTTCTGGTTTGGATCACGTAGTAATGTGGTACCACACGGAAACAGTCCATTAAACCAGGTTTCGATTGATATTTTAGAAGATAACGCATGTTAGGTCTAGGTTAGGCCTGGGATTTGACCTCATCAGACTCATACTTTCGCACACTTCACATACTCGTTGAACAGATCCTGGGTTTTTTCTAGTTTGGATCACGTAGTAATGTGGTACCACACTGAAACAGTCCATTAAACCTGGTTTCGATCAATATTTTTGAGGATAACGCATGTTAGGTCTGGGTTAGGTCTAGGATTTGCCCTCGTCAGGATCATACTTTCGCATTTTTCACATACTTGTTGAACAGATCCTGGGTTTTTTCTGGTTTGGATCACGTAGTAGTGTGGTACCACACTGAAACAGTCCATTAAACCTGGTTTCGAACAATATTTTAGAGGATAACGCAAGTTAGGTCTGGGATAGGTCTGGTATTTGACCTCATCAGACTCATACTTTCGCACACTTCACATACTCGTTGAACAGATCCTGGGTTATTTTCTGGTTTGGATCACATAGTAATGTGGTACCACACTGAAACAGTCGATTAAACCAGGTTTCGATCAATATTTTAGAGGATAACGCATGTTAGGTCAAGGTTAGTCCTGGGATTTTCGCTCATCAGACTCATACTTTCGCATTCTTCACATACTTGTTGAACGGATCCTGGGTTTTTTCTGGTTTGGATCACGAAGTAGTGTGGTACCACACTGAAACAGTCCATTAAACCTGGTTTCGCTCAATATTTTAGAGGATAACGCATGTTAGGTCTAGGTTAGGTCTGGGATTTGCTCTCATCAGGCTCATTCTTGCGCATATTTCTCATACTTGATGGCTAGATCCTGGGCTTTTTCTGGATTGCATCACGTAGTAATGAAGTACAACACTGAAACAGTCGATTAAACCTGGTTTCCATCAATATCTTAGAGGACAACGCAAGTTAGGTCTTGGATAGGTCTGGGATTTGCCCTCATCAGGGTCATACTTTCGCGTTTTTCACATACTTGTTGAACAGATCCTGGGTTTTTTCTGGTTTGGATCACGTAGTAGTGTGGTACCACACTGAAACAGTCCATTAAACCTGGTTTGGATCAATATTTCAGAGGATAACGAATGTTAAGTCTAGGTTAGGTCTGTGATTTTCACTCATCAGACTCATACTTTCGCATTCTTCACATACTTGTTGAACGGATCCTGGGTTTTTCTGGTTTGGATCACGTAGTAATGTGGGACCACACTGAAACAGTCCATTAAACCTGGTTACGATCAATATTTTAGAGGATAACGCAAGTTAGGTCTGGGATAGGTCTGAGATTCGCCCTCATCAGGCTCATATTTTCGCATATTTCTCATACTTGATGGCTAGATCCTGGGTTTTTTCCGGTTTGGGTCACGTAGTAGTGTGGTACCACACTGAAACAGTCGATTAAACCTGGTTTCGAACTATATCTTTTAGGATAACGCACGTTATGTCTAGGTTAGGCCGGGGATTTTCACTCATCAGACTCATACTTTCGCATTCTTCACATACTTGTTGAACGGATCCTGGGTTTTTACTGGATTGCATCACGTAGTAATGAAGTACGACACTGAAACAGTCAATTAAACCTGGTTTCAATCAATGTTTTAGAGGATAAGACATGTTAGGTCTGGGTTTGGCCTGGGATTTTCACTCATCAGACTCATACTTTCGCATACTTCACATACTTGTTGAACGGATCCTGGGTTTTTTCTGGTTTGGATCACATAGTAATGTGGTACCACACTGAAACAGTCGATTAAACCAGGTTTCGATCAATATTTGTGAGGATAACGCATGTTAGGTCTAGGTTAGGCCGGGGATTTTCACTCATCAGACTCATACTTTCGCATTCTTCACATACTTGTTGAACGGATCCTGGGTTTTTTCTGGTTTGGATCACGTAGTAAAGTGGTACCACAACTAAAACAGTCAATTAAACCTGGTTTCGATCATTATTTTAGAGGATAACGCAAGTTAGGTCTGGGATAGGTCTGGGATTAGCCCTCATCAGACTCATACTTTCGCATTCTTCACATACTTGTTGAACGGATCCTGGGTTTTTTCTGGTTTGGATCACCTAGTAATGTGGGACCACACTGAAACAATCAATTAAACCTGGTCATGATAAATATTTTAGAGGATAACGCATGTTAGTTCTGGGTTAGGTCTAGGATTTGTCCTCATCAGGCTCATACATTCGCATATTTCTCATACTTCATGGCTAGATCCTGGGCTGTTTCTGGATTGTATCACGTAGTAATGTGGTACCACGCTGAAACAGTCAATTAAACCTGGATTCGATCAATATTTCAGAGGATAACGCAAGTTAGGTCTGGGATAGGTCAGGGATTCGCCCTCATCAGGCTCATACTTTCGCAGTTTTATCATACATGTTGGCGTGATCGAGGGTTTTTTCTGCTTTGGATCACGTAGTAAAGTAGTACCACACTGAAACAGTCCACTAAACCAGGTTTGGATCAATATTTTAGAGGATAACGCATGTTAGGTCTAGGTTAGCCCTGGGATTTTCACTCATCAGACTCATACTTTCGCATTCTTCACATACTTGTTGAACGGATCCTGGGTTTTTTCTGGTTTGGATCACGTAGTAAAGTGGTACCACAACTAAAACAGTCAATTAAACCTGGTTTGGATCAATATTGTAGAGGATAACGCATGTTAGGTCTAGGTTAGCCCTGGGATTTTCACTCATCAGACTCATACTTTCGCATTCTTCACATACTTGTTGAACGGATCCTGGGTTTTTTCTGGTTTGGATCACGTTGTAATGTGGGACCACAATGAAGCAATCAATTAAACCTGGTCATGATAAATATTTTAGAGGATAATGCATGTTAGGTCTGGGTTAGGTCTAGGATTTGCCCTCGTCAGGCTCATACTTTCGCATATTTCTCATACTTCATTGCTAGATCCTGGGCTATTTCTGGATTGGATCACGTAGTAATGTGGTACCACACTGAAACAGTCTATTAAACCTGGTTTTGATCAATATTTTAGAGAATAATTCATGTGATGTCTAGGTTAGGTCTAGGATTTGCCCTCGTCAGGCTCATACTTTCGCATATTTCTCATACTTCATTGCTAGATCCTGGGATATTTCTGGATTGGATCACGTAGTAATGTGGTACCACACTGAAACAGTCAATTAAACCTGGTTTCAATCAATATTTTAGAGGGTAACGCAAGTTAGGTCTGGGATAGGTCTGGGATTTGCCCTCATCAGGGTCATACTTTCGCAGTTTTATCATACATGTTGGCGTGATCGAGGGTTTTTTCTGCTTTGGATCACGTAGTAAAGTGGTACCACACTGAAACAGTCCACTAATCCTGGTTTGGATCAATATTTTAGAGGATAACGCATGTTAGGTCTGTTTTAGGCCGGGGATTTGCCCTCGTCAGGCTCATACTTTCGCATATTTCTCAGACTTCATGGCTATATCCTGGGCTATTTCTGGATTAGATCACGTAGTAATGTGCTACCACACTGAAACATTCAATTAAAGCAGGTCTTGATAAATATTTTAGAGGAAAACGCATGTTAGGTCTGGGTCAGGTCTAGGATTTGCCCTCGTCAGGCTCATACTTTCGCATATTTCTCATACTTCATGGCTAGATCCTGGGCTATTTCTGGATCGCATCACGTAGTAATGAAGTACAACACTGAAACAGTCAATTAAACCTAGTTTCCATCAATATTTTAGAGGACAACGCATGTTAGGTCTAGGTAAGGCCTGGGATTTGCCCTCATCAGGGTCATACTTTCGCATTCTTCACATACTTGTTGAACGGATCCTGGGTTTTTTCTGGTTTGGATCACGTAGTAGTGTGGGACCACACTGAAACAATCAATTAAACCTGTTCATGATAAATATTTTAGAGGATAGCGCATGTTAGGTCTGGGTTAGGTCTAGGATTTGCCCTCGTCAGGCTCATACTTTCGCATATTTCTCATACTTCATGGCTAGATCCTGGGCTATTTCTGGATCGCATCACGTAGTAATGAAGTACAACACTGAAACAGTCAATTAAACCTAGTTTCCATCAATATTTTAGAGGACAACGCATGTTAGGTCTAGGTAAGGCCTGGGATTTGCCCTCATCAGGGTCATACTTTCGCATTCTTCACATACTTGTTGAACGGATCCTGGGTTTTTTCTGGTTTGGATCACGTAGCAATGTGGTACCACACTGAAACAGTCAATTAAACCTGGTCTTGATAAGTATTTTAGAGGATAACGCATGTTAGGTCTGGGATAGGTCTAGGATTTGCCCTCATCAGACTCATACTTTCGCACACTTCACATACTCGTTGAACAGATCCTGAGTTATTTTCTGGTTTGGATCACATAGTAATGTGGTACCACACTGAAACAGTCGATTAAACCAGGTTTCGATCAATATTTTTGAGGATAACGCATGTTAGGTCTAGGTTAGGCCGGGGATTTTCACTCATCAGACTCATACTTTCGCATTCTTCACATACTTGTTGAACGGATCCTGGGTTTTTTCTGGTTTGGATCACGTAGTAAAGTGGTACCACAACTAAAACAGTCAATTAAACCTGGTTTCGATCATTATTTTAGAGGATAACGCAAGTTAGGTCTGGGATAGGTCTGGGATTAGCCCTCATCATACTCATACTTTCGCATTCTTCACATACTTGTTGAACGGATCCTGGGTTTTTTCTGGTTTGGATCACGTAGTAATGTGGGACCACACTGAAACAATCAATTAAACCTGGTCATGATAAATATTTTAGAGGATAACGCATGTTAGGTCTGGGTTAGGTCTAGGATTTGCCCTCGTCAGGCTCATACTTTCGCATATTTCTCATACTTCATGGCTAGATCCTGGGCTATTTCTGGATCGCATCACGTAGTAATGAAGTACAACACTGAAACAGTCAATTAAACCTAGTTTCCATCAATATTTTAGAGGACAACGCATGTTAGGTCTAGGTAAGGCCTGGGATTTGCCCTCATCAGGGTCATACTTTCGCATTCTCCACATACTTGTTGAACGGATCCTGGGTTTTTTCTGGTTTGGATCACGTAGTAATGTGGGACCACACTGAAACAATCAATTAAACCTGGTCATGATAAATATTTTAGAGGATAACGCATGTTAGGTCTGGGTTAGGTCTAGGATTTGCCCTCGTCAGGCTCATACTTTCGCATATTTCTCATACTTCATGGCTAGATCCTGGGCTGTTTCTGGATTGTATCACGTAGTAATGTGGGACCACACTGAAACAATCAATTAAACCTGGTCTTGATAAATATTATAGAGGATAATGCATGTTAGGCCTGGGATAGGTCTGGGATTTGCCCTCATCAGACTCATACTTTCGCACACTTCACATACTCGTTGAACAGATCCTGGGTTATTTTCTTGTTTGGATCACATAGTAATGTGGTACCACACTGAAACAGTCGATTAAACCAGGTTTCGATCAATATTTTTGAGGATAACGCATGTTAGGTCTAGGTTAGGCCGGGGATTTTCACTCATCAGACTCATACTTTCGCATTCTTCACATACTTGTTGAACGGATCCTGGGTTTTTTCTGGTTTGGATCACGTAGTAAAGTGGTACCACAACTAAAACAGTCAATTAAACCTGGTTTCGATCATTATTTTAGAGGATAACGCAAGTTAGGTCTGGGATAGGTCTGGGATTAGCCCTCATCAGACTCATACTTTCGCATTCTGCACATACTTGTTGAACGGATCCTGGGTTTTTTCTGGTTTGGATCACGTAGTAATGAAGTACAACACTGAAACAGTCAATTAAACCTAGTTTCCATCAATATTTTAGAGGACAACGCATGTTAGGTCTAGGTAAGGCCTGGGATTTGCCCTCATCAGGGTCATACTTTCGCATTCTTCACATACTTGTTGAACGGATCCTGGGTTTTTTCTGGTTTGGATCACGTAGTAATGTGGTACCACACTGAAGCATTCAATTAAACCTGGTCTTGATAAATATTTTGGAGGATAACGCATGTTAGGTTTGGGTTAGGTCTAGGATTTGTCCCCATCAGGCTCATACATTCGCATATTTCTCATACTTCATGGCTAGATCCTGGGCTGTTTCTGGATTGTATCACGTAGTAATGTGGTACCACGCTGAAACAGTCAATTAAACCTGGTTTTGATCAAAATTTCAGAGGATAACGCAAGTTAGGTCTGGGATAGGTCAGGGATTCGCCCTCATCAGACTCATACTTTCGCATTCTTCACATACTTGTTGAACTGATCCTGGGTTTTTTCTGGTTTGGATCACGTAGTAATGTGGTACCACACTGAAACAGTCGATTAAACCAGGTTTCGATCAATATTTTAGAGAATAATTCATGTTAGGTCTAGGTTAGGTCTGGGATTTGCTCTCATCAGGCTCATTCTTTCGCATATCTCTCATACTTGATGGCTAGATCCTGGGCTTTTTCTGGATTGCATCACGTAGTAATGAAGTACAACACTGAAACAGTCAATTAAACCTGGTTTCCATCAATATCTTAGAGGACAACGCAGGTTAGGTCTGGGATAGGTCTGGGATTTCCCCTCATCAGGGTCATACTTTCGCAGTTCTAACATACATGTTGACCTGATCGAGCGTTTTTTCTGCTTTGGATCACGTAGTAAAGTGGTACCACACTGAAACAGTCCATTAAACCTGGTTTCGATCAATATTTTAGAGAATAATTCATGTTAGGTCTAGGTTAGGTCTGGGATTTGCTCTCATCAGGCTCATTCTTTGGCATATCTCTCATACTTGATGGCTAGATCCTGGGCTTTTTCTGGATTGCATCACGTAGTAATGAAGTACAACACTGAAACAGTCAATTAAACCTGGTTTCCATCAATATCTTAGAGGACAACGCAGGTTAGGTCTGGGATAGGTCTGGGATTTCCCCTCATCAGGGTCATACTTTCGCAGTTCTAACATACATGTTGACCTGATCGAGTGTTTTTTCTGCTTTGGATCACGTAGTAAAGTGGTACCACACTGAAACAGTCCATTAAACCTGGTTTGGATCAATATTTTAGAGGATAACGCATGTTAGGTCTAGGTTAGGTCCGGGATTTTCACTCATCAGACTCATACTTTCGCATTCTTCACATACTTGTTGAACGGATCCTGGGTTTTTTCTGGTTTGGATCACGTAGTAATGTGGGACCACAATGAAACAATCAATTAAACCTGGTCATGATAAATATTTTAGAGGATAACGCATGTTAGGTCTGGGTTAGGTCTAGGATTTGCCCTCGTCAGGCTCATACTTTCGCATATTTCTCATTCTTCATGGCTAGATCCTGGGCTATTTCTGGATTGGATCACGTAGTAATGTGGTACCACACTGAAACAGTCAATTAAACCTGGTTTTGATCAATATTTTAGAGAATAATTCATGTTATGTCTAGGTTAGGTCTAGGATTTGCCCTCGTCAGGCTCATACTTTCGCATATTTCTCATACTTCATTGCTAGATCCTGGGCTATTTCTGGTTTGGATCACGTAGTAATGTGGTACCACACTGAAACAGTCAATTAAACCTGGTTTCAATCAATATTTTAGAGGATAACGGAAGTTAGGTCTGGGATAGGTCTGGGATTTGCCCTCATCAGGGTCATACTTTCGCATATTTCTCAGACTTCATGGCTAGATCCTGGGCTATTTCTGGATTAGATCACGTAGTAATGTGGTACCACACTGAAACATTCAATTAAAGCAGGTCTTGATAAATATTTTAGAGGAAAACGCATGTTAGGTCTGGGTCAGGTCTAGAATTTGCCCTCATCAGGCTCATACTTTCGCATATTTCTCATACTCCATGGCTAGATCCTGGGTTGTTTCTGAATTGTATCACGTAGTAATGTGGTACCACGCTGAAACAGTCAATTAAACCTGGTTTCGATCAATATTTCAGAGGACAACGCAAGTTAGGTCTGGGTTAGGTCTGGGATTCGCCCTCATCAGGCTCATACTTTCGCGTTTTTCACATACTTGTTGAACTGATCCTGGGTTTTTTCTGGTTTGGATCACGTAGTAATGTGGTACCACACTGAAACAGTCGATTAAACCCGGTTTCGATCAATATTTTAGAGGATAACGCAAGTTAAGTCTGGGATAGGTCTGGGATTTGACCTCATCAGACTCATACTTTCGCACACTTCACATACTCGTTGAACAGATCCTGGGTTATTTTCTGGTTTGGATCACATAGTAATGTGGTACCACACTGAAACAGTAGATTAAACCAGGTTTCGATCAATATTTTAGAGAATAATTCATGTTAGGTCTAGGTTAGGCCTGGGATTTTCACTCACCAGACTCATACTTTCGCATTCTTCACATACTTGTTGAACGGATCCTGGGTTTTTTCTGGTTTGGATCACGTAGTAATGTGGGACCACACTGAAACAGTCAATTAAACCTGGTTTCGATCAATATTTTAGAGAATAATTCATGTTAGGTCTAGGTTAGGTCTGGGATTTGCTCTCATCAGGCTCATTCTTTCGCATATTTCCCATACTTGATGGCTAGATCCTGGGCTTTTTCTGGATTGCATCACGTAGTAATGAAGTACAACACTGAAACAGTCAATTAAACCTGGTTTCCATCTATATCTTAGAGGACAACGCAAGTTATGTCTGGGATAGGTCTGGGATTTGCCCTCATCAGGGTCATACTTTCGCAGTTCTAACATACATGTTGACCTGATCGAGTGTTTTTTCTGGTTTGGATCACGTAGTAATGTGGGACCACACCGAAACAATCAATTAAACCTGGTTTCAATCAATATTTTAGAGGATAACGCAAGTTAGGTCTGGGATACGCAGCCGCCACTAAACGCGGCCCCGGGACGGATAGCGGCGGGATGGAGTGGCCCCGTCCCGCCGCTATGAGGCAGTGTGTCTACTGGGGGGACCGATTGTCCCCCCGGGGGATGGTTGCGAAAGCGCGGGCACGGGGAGGATACCGGAAGAATGCTTCGAGCGATTCCCGGTATCCTCCCAAAGCGTGCCGAAGGGTCACCGTGGGGTTTTTAGTGGGTAGGTCCCGCGCCTGTCGTTGTACGGTCGCGGGGAATCCCACACACCCCTCCCACCTCTCCCCAAGGAGGTGGGAGGGAGTCTCTCGAAGATTTTCCCCACGACAAAAAAAAAAAAAAAAAAAAAAAAGAAAAGTTAGGTCTGGGATAGGTCTGGGATTAGCCCTCATCAGGGTCATACTTTCGCAGTTTTATCATACATGTTGACGTGATCGAGGGTTTTTTCTGCTTTGGATCACGTAGTAAAGTGGTACCACACTGAAACAGTCCACTAAACCTGGTTTGGATAAATATTTTAGAGGATAACGCAAGTTAGGTCAGGGATAGTTCTAGGATTTACCCTCATCAGACTCATACTTTCGCATTCTTCACATACTTGTTGAACGGATCCTGGGTTTTTTCTGGTTTGGATCACGTAGTAATGTGGGACCACACTGAAACAATCAATTAAACCTGGTCATGATAAATATTTTAGAGGATAACGCATGTTAGGTCTGGGTTAGGTCTAGGATTTGCCCTCGTCAGGCTCATACTTTCGCATATTTCTCATACTTCATGGCTAGATCCTGGGCTATTTCTGGATTGGATCACGTAGTAATGTGGTACCACACTGAAACATTCAATTAAACCAGGTCTTGATAAATATTTTAGAGGAAAACGCATGTTAGTTCTGGGTTAGGACTAGGATTTGCCCTCGTCAGGCTCATACTTTCGCATATTTCTCAGACTTCATGGCTAGATCCTGGGCTATTTCTGGATTAGATCACGTAGTAATGTGGTACCACACTGAAACATTCAATTAAAGCAGGTCTTGATAAATATTTTAGAGGAAAACTCATGTTAGGTCTGGGTCAGGTCTAGAATTTGCCCTCATCAGGCTCATACTTTCGCATATTTCTCATACTTCATGGCTAGATCCTGGGCTATTTCTGGATTGTATCACGTAGTAACGTGGTACCACGCTGAAACAGTCAATTAAACCTGGTCTTGATAAATATTTTAGAGGATAACGCATGTTAGGTCTGGGATAGGTCTAGGATTTGCCCTCGTCAGGCTCATACTTTCGCATATTTCTCATACTTCATGGCTAGATCCTGGGCTATTTCTGGATTGGATCACGTAGTAATGTGGTACCACACTGAAACATTCAATTAAACCAGGTCTTGATAAATATTTTAGAGGAAAACGCATGTTAGTTCTGGGTTAGGACTAGGATTTGCCCTCGTCAGGCTCATACTTTCGCATATTTCTCAGACTTCATGGCTAGATCCTGGGCTATTTCTGGATTAGATCACGTAGTAATGTGGTACCACACTGAAACATTCAATTAAAGCAGGTCTTGATAAATATTTTAGAGGAAAACTCATGTTAGGTCTGGGTCAGGTCTAGAATTTGCCCTCATCAGGCTCATACTTTCGCATATTTCTCATACTTCATGGCTAGATCCTGGGCCTTTCTGGATTGCATCACGTAGTAATGAAGTACAACACTGAAACAGTCAATTAAACCTAGTTTCCATCAATATTTTAGAGGACAACGCATGTTAGGTCTAGGTAAGGCCTGGGATTTGCCCTCACCAGGGTCATACTTTCGCAGTTTTAACATACATGTTAACCTGATCGAGGGTTCTTAATGCTTTGGATCACGTAGTAAAGTGGTACCACACTGAAACAGTCAATTAAACCTGGTTTCGATCAATATTTTAGAGGACAATGCAAGTTAGGTCTGTGTTAGGTCTGGGATTTGCCACATCAGGGTCATACTTTCGCATTTTTCACATACTTGTTGAACAGATCCTGGGTTTTTTCTGGTTTGGATCGCGCAGTAATGTGGTACCACACAGAAACAGCCCACTGAACCTGGTTTCGATCAATATTTTAGAGGATAACGAAAGTTATGTCTAGGTTAGGCCTGGGATTTGCCCTCATCAGACTCATTCTTTCGCATTCTTCACATACTTGCTGAACGGATCCTGGGTTTTTTCTGGTTTGGTTCACGTAGTAATGTGGTACCACACTGAAACATTCAGTTAAACCTGGTCTTGATAAATATTTTTGAGGATAACCCATGTTAGGTCTGGGTTAGGTCTAGGATTTGCCCTCATCAGGCTCATACTTTCGCATATTTCTTATACTTCATGGATAGATCCTGGGCTATTTTCTGCTTTGGATCACATAGTAATGTGGTACCACACTGAAACAGTCGATTAAACCAGGTTTCGATCAATATTTTTGAGGATAACGCATGTTATGTCTAGGTTAGGCCTGGGATTTTCACTCATCAGACTCATTCTTTCGCATTCTTCACATACTTGTTGAACGGATCCTGGGATTTTTTCTGGTTTGGTTCACGTAGTAATGTGGTACCACACTGAAACAGTCCATTAAACCTGGTTTCGCTCAATATTTTAGAGGACAACGCATGTTAGGTCTAGGTTAGGCCTGGGATTTGCCCTCATCAGGGTCATACTTTCGCAGTTTTAACATGCATGTTGACCTGATCGAGGGTTTTTTCTGCTTTGGATCACGTAGTAAAGTGGTACCACACTAAAACAATCAATTAAACCTTGTTTCGATCAATATTTTAGAGGATAACGCAAGTTAGGTCTGGGATAGGTCTAGGATTTGCCCTCATCAGGCTCATTCTTTCGCATATTTCTCATACTTGATGGCTAGATCCTGGGCTTTTTCTGGATTGCATCACGTAGTATTGTGGTACCACACTGAAACAGTCGATTAAACCAGGTTTCGATCAATATTTCTGAGGATAACGCATGTTAGGTCTACGCTAGGCCTGGGATTTTCACTCATCAGACTCATACTTTCGCATTCTTCACATACTTGTTGAACGGATCTTGGGTTTTTTCTGGTGTGGATCACGTAGTAATGTGGTACCACGCTGAAACAATCAATTAAACCTGGTCTTGATAAATATTTTAGAGGATAACGCATGTTAGGTCTGGGTTAGGTCTAGGATTTGCCCTCATCAGGCTCATACTTTCGCAGTTCTAACATACATGTTGACCTGTTCGAGCGTTTTTTCTGCTTTGTATCACGTAGTAAAGTGGTACCACACTGAAACAGTCCACTAAACCTGGTTTGGATCAATATTTTAGAGGATAATGCATGTTAGGTCTAGGTTAGCCCTGAGATTTTCGCTCATCAGACTCATACTTTCGCATTCTTCAGATACTTGTTCAACGGATCCTGGGTTTTTTTCAGGTTTGGATCACATAGTAATGTGGTACCACACTGAAACAGTCGATTAAACCAGGTTTCGATCAATATTTTTGAGGATAACGCATGTTAGGTCTAGATTAGGCCTGGGATTTTCACTCATCAGACTCATTCTTTCGCATTCTTCACATACTTGTTGAACGGATCCTGGGTTTTTTCTGGTTTGGATCACGTAGTAATGTGGGACCACACTGAAACAATCAATTAAACCTGGTCTTGATAAATATTTTAGAGGATAACGCATGTTAGGTCTGGGTTAGGTCTAGGATTTGCTCTCGTCAGGCTCATACTTTCGCATATTTCTCATACCTCATGGCTAGATCCTGGGCTATTTTCTGGTTTGGATCACATAGTAATGTGGTACCACACTGAAACAGTCAATTAAACCTGGTTTCGATTAATATTTTTGAGGATAACGCATGTTAGGTCTGGGATAGGTCTGGGATTTGCCCTCATCAGGCTCATACTTTCCAGTTTTAACATGCATGTTGTCCTGATCGAGGGTTTTTTCTGCATTGGATCACGTAGTAAAGTGGTACCACACTTAAACAGTCAATTAAACCTGGTTTCGATCAACATTTTAGAGGATAACGAAAGTTATGTCTAGTTTAGGCCTGGGATTTGCCCTCACCAGACTCATACTTTCGCATACTTCACATACTTGTTGACCTGATCGAGGGTTTTTTCTGCATTGGATCACGTAGTAAAGTGGTACCACACTGAAACAGTCAATTAAACCTGGTTTCGATCAATATTTTAGAGGATAACGCAAGTTAGGTCTGGGATAGGTCTGGGATTTGCCCTCATCAGGCTCATACTTTCGCGTATTTCACATACTTGTTGACCTGATCGAGGGTTTTTTCTGCATTGGATCACGTAGTAAAGTGGTACCACACTGAAACAGTCAATTAAACCTGGTTTCGATCAATATTTTAGAGGATAACGCAAGTTAGGTCTGGGATAGGTCTGGGATTTGCCCTCATCAGGCTCATACTTTCGCGTATTTCACATACTTGTTGAATTGATCCTGGGTTTTTTTCTGGTTTGGATCACGTAGTAGTGTGGTACCACACTGAAACTGTCCATTAAACCTGGTTTCGATCAATATTTTTGAGGATAACGCATGTTAGGTCTAGGTTAGGCCGAGGATTTTCACTCATCAGACTCATACTTTCGCATTCTTCACATACTTGTTGAATGGATCCTGGGTTTTTTTCTGGTTTGGATCACGTAGTAGTGTGGTACCACACTGAAACTGTCCATTAAACCTGGTTTCCATCAATATTTTTGAGGATAACGCATGTTTGGTCTAGGTTAGGCCGAGGATTTTCACTCATCAGGCTCATACTTTCGCGTATTTCACATACTTGTTGAACAGATCCTGGGTTTTTTTCTGGTTTTGACCACGTAGTAGTGTGGTACCACACTGAAACTGTCCATTAAACCTGGTTTCGATCAATATTTTTGAGGATAACGCATGTTAGGTCTAGGTTAGGCCGAGGATTTTCACTTATCAGACTCATACTTTCGCATTCTTCACATACTTGTTGAACGGATCCTGGGGTTTTACTGGTTTGGATCACGTAGTAATGTGGTACCACACTGAAACAGTCAATTAAACCTGGTTTCGATCAATATTTTAGAGAATAACGCAAGTTAGGTCTGGGACAGGTCTGGGATTTGCCCTCATCAGGCTCATACTTTCGCGTATTTCACATACTTGTTGAACAGATCCTGGGTTTTTTTCTGGTTTGGATCACGTAGTAGTGTGGTACCACACTGAAACTGTCCATTAAACCTGGTTTCCATCAATATTTTAGAGGACAACGCATGTTAGGTCTAGGTTAGGCCTGGGATTTCCACACATCAGACTCATACTTTCGCATTCTTCACATACTTGTTGAATGGATCCTGGGGTTTTACTGGTTTGGATCACGTAGTAATGTGGTACCACACTGAAACAGTCAATTAAACCTGGTTTCGATCAATATTTTAGAGGATAACGCAAGTTAGGTCTGGGATAGGTCTGGGATTTTCATTCATCAGACTCATACTTTCGCATTCTTCACATACTTGTTGAACGGATCCTGGGTTTTTTCTGGTTTGGATCACGTAGTAATGTGGGACCACACTGAAACAGTCGATTAAACCTGGTTTCGATTAATATTTTTGAGGATAACGCATGTTAGGTCTGGGATAGGTCTGGGATTTGCCCTCATCAGGCTCATACTTTCGCAGTTTTAACATGCATGTTGACCTGATCGAGGGTTTTTTCTGCGTTCGATCACGTAGTAAAGTGGTACCACACTAAAACAGTCAATTAAACCTGGTTTCGATCAACATTTTAGAGGATAACGAAAGTTATGTCTAGTTTAGGCCTGGGATTTGCCCTCATGAGACTCATACTTTCGCATACTTCACATACTTGTTGAACAGATCCTGGGTTTTTTTCTGGTTTGGACCACGTAGTAATGTGGTACCACACTGAAACAGTCAATTAAACCTGGTTTCGATCAATATTTTAGAGGATAACGCAAGTTAGGTCTGGGACAGGTCTGGGATTTGCCCTCATCAGGCTCATACTTTCGCGTATTTCACATACTTGTTGAACAGATCCTGGGTTTTTTTCTGGTTTGGATCACGTAGTAGTGTGGTACCACACTGAAACTGTCCATTAAACCTGGTTTCGATCAATATTTTAGACAATAATTCATGTTAGGTCTAGGTTAGGTCTGGGATTTGCTATCATCAGGCTCATACTTTCGCAGTTTTAACATGCATGTTGACCTGATCGAGTGTTTTTTCTGCATTGGATCACGTAGTAAAGTGGTACCACACTAAAACAGTCAATTAAACCTGGTTTCGATCAACATTTTAGAGGATAACGAAAGTTATGTCTAGTTTAGGCCTGGGATTTGCCCTCATCAGACTCATACTTTCGCATACTTCACATACTTGTTGACCTGATCGAGGGTTTTTTCTGCATTGGATCACGTAGTAAAATGGTACCACACTGAAACAGTCAATTAAACCTGGTTTCGATCAATATTTTAGAGGATAACGCAAGTTAGGTATGGGATAGGTCTGGGATTTGCCCTCATCAGGCTCATACTTTCGCGTATTTCACATACTTGTTGAACAGATCCTGGGTTTTTTTCTGGTTTGGATCACGTAGTAGTGTGGTACCACACTGAAACTGTCCATTAAACCTGGTTTCGATCAATATTTTAGAGGATAACGCATGTTAGGTCTAGGTTAGGCCGAGGATTTTCACTCATCAGACTCATACTTTCGCATTCTTCACATACTTGTTGAATGGATCCTGGGGTTTTACTGGTTTGGATCACGTAGTAATGTGGTACCACACTGAAACAGTCAATTAAACCTGGTTTCGATCAATATTTTAGAGGATAACGCAAGTTAGGTCTGGGATCGTTCTGGGATTTGCCCTCATCAGGCTCATACTTTCGCGTTTTTCACATACTGGTTGAACAGATCCTGGGTTTTTTTCTGGTTTGGATCACGTAGTAGTGTGGTACCACACTGAAACTGTCCATTGAACCTGGTTTCGATCAATATTTTTGAGGATAACGCATGTTAGGTCTAGGTTAGGCCGAGGATTTTCACTCATCAGGCTCATACTTTCGCGTATTTCACATACTTGTTGAACAGATCCTGGGTTTTTTTCTGGTTTGGATCACGTAGTAGTGTGGTACTACACTGAAACTGTCCATTAAACCTGGTTTCGATCAATATTTTTGAGGATAACGCATGTTAGGTCAAGGTTAGGCCGAGGATTTTCACTCATCAGACTCATACTGTCGCATTCTTCACATACTTGTTGAATGGATCCTGGGGTTTTACTGGTTTGGATCACGTAGTAATGTGGTACCACACTGAAACAGTCAATTAAACCTGGTTTCGATCAATATTTTAGAGGATAACGCAAGTTAGGTCTGGGATCGGTCTGGGATTTGCCCTCATCAGGCTCATACTTTCGCGTTCTTCACATACTGCTTGAACAGATCCTGGGTTTTTTTCTAGTTTGGATCACGTAGTAGTGTGGTACCACACTGAAACTGTCCATTAAACCTGGTTTCGATCAATATTTTTGAGGATAACGCATGTTAGGTCTAGGTTAGGCCTGGGATTTTCACTCATCAGACTCATTCTTTCGCATTCTTCACATACTTGTTGAACGGATCTTGGGTTTTTTCTGGTGTGGATCACGTAGTAATGTGGTACCACACTGAAACTGTCCATTAAACCTGGTTTCGATCAATATTTTTGAGGATAACGCATGTTAGGTCTAGGTTAGGCCGAGGATTTTCACTCATCAGACTCATACTTTCGCATTCTTCACATACTTGTTGAATGGATCCTGGGGTTTTACTGGTTTGGATCACGTAGTAATGTGGTACCACACTGAAACAGTCAATTAAACCTGGTTTCGATCAATATTTTAGAGGATAATGCAAGTTAGGTCTGGGATAGGTCTGGGATTCGCCTTTATCAGGCTCATACTTTCGCGTTTTTCACATACTTGTTGAACTGATCCAGGGTTTTTTCTGGTTTGGTTCACGTAGTAATGTGGTACCACACTGAAACAGTCCATTAAACCTGGTTTCGCTCAATATTTTAGAAGATAACGCATGTTAGGTATAGGTTTGGCCTGGGATTTGCCCTCATCAGGGTCATACTTTCGCAGTTTTAACATGCATGTTGACCTGATCGAGGGTTTTTTCTGCTTTGGATCACGTAATAAAGTGGTACCACACTAAAACAGTCAATTAAACCTGGTTTCGATCAATATTTTTGAGGATAACGCATGTTAGGTCTAGGTTAGGCCTGGGATTTTCACTCATCAGATTCATTCTTTCGCATTCTTCACATACTTGTTGAACGGATCTTAGGTTTTTTCTGGTGTGGATCACGTAGTAATGTGGTGCCACACTGAAACAGTCAATTAAACCTGGTTTCGATCAATATTTTAGAGGATAACGCAAGTTAGGTCTGTGATAGGTCTGGGATTTTCATTCATCAGACTCATACTTTCGCATTCTTCACATACTTGTTGAACGGATCCTGGGTTTTTTCTGGTTTGGATCACGTAGTAATGTGGGACCACACTGAAACAGTCGATTAAACCTGGTTTCGATTAATATTTTTGAGGATAACGCATGTTAGGTCTGGGATAGGTCTGGGATTTGCCCTCTTCAGGCTCATACTTTCGCAGTTTTAACATGCATGTTGACCTGATCGAGGGTTTTTTCTGCGTTCGATCACGTAGTAAAGTGGTACCACACTAAAACAGTCAATTAAACCTGGTTTCGATCAACATTTTAGAGGATAACGAAAGTTATGTCTAGTTTAGGCCTGGGATTTGCCCTCATCAGACTCATACTTCCGCATACTTCACATACTTGTTGAACAGATCCTGGGTTTTTTTCTGGTTTGGATCACGTAGTAATGTGGTACCACACTGAAACAGTCAATTAAACCTGGTTTCGATCAATATTTTAGAGGATAACGCAAGTTAGGTCTGGGATAGGTCTGGGATTTGCCCTCATCAGGCTCATACTTTCGCGTATTTCACATACTTGTTGAACAGATCCTGGGTTTTTTCTGGATTGCATCACGTAGTAATGAAGTACAACACTGAAACAGTCAATTAAACCTGGTTTCCATCAATATTTTAGAGGACAACGCATGTTAGGTCTTGGTTAGGCCTGGGATTTGCCCTCATCAGGGTCATACTGTCGCAGTTTTAACATACATGTTGACCTGATCGAGGGTTTTTTCTGCTTTGGATCACGTAGTAAAGTGGTACCACACTGAAGCAGTCCATTAAACCTGGTTTCGATTAATATTTTTGAGGATAACGCATGTTATGTCTGGGATAGGTCTGGGATTTGCCCTCATCAGGGTCATACTTTCGCAGTTTTAACATGCATGTTGACCTGATCGAGGGTTTTTTCTGCATTGGATCACGTAGTAAAGTGGTACCACACTAAAACAGTCAATTAAACCTGGTTTCGATCAACATTTTAGAGGATAACGAAAGTTATGTCTAGTTTAGGCCTGGGATTTGCCCTCATCAGACTCATACTTTCGCATACTTCACATACTTGTTGAACAGATCCTGGGTTTTTTTCTGGTTTGGATCACGTAGTAATGTGGTACCACACTGAAACAGTCAATTAAACCTGGTTTCGATCAACATTTTAGAGGATAACGAAAGTTATGTCTAGTTTAGGCCTGGGATTTGCCCTCATCAGACTCATAGTTTCGCATACTTCACATACTTGTTGAACAGATCCTGGGTTTTTTTCTGGTTTGGATCACGTAGTAATGTGGTACCACACTGAAACAGTCAATTAAACCTGGTTTCTATCAATATTTTAGAGGATAACGCAAGTTAGATCTGGGATAGGTCTGGGATTTGCCCACATCAGGCTCATACTTTCGCGTATTTCACATACTTGTTGAACAGATCCTGGGTTTTTTTCTGGTTTGGATCACGTAGTAGTGTGGTACCACACTGAAACTGTCCATTAAACCTGTTTTCGATCAATATTTTTGAGGATAACGCATGTTAGGTCTAGGTTAGGCCGAGGATTTTCACTCATCAGACTCATACTTTTGCATTCTTCACATACTTGTTGAATGGATCCTGGGGTTTTACTGGTTTGGATCACGTAGTAGTGTGGTACCACACTGAAACAGTCAATTAAACCTGGTTTCGATCAATATTTTAGAGGATAACGCAAGTTAGGTCTGGGATCGGTCTGGGATTTGCCCTCATCAGGCTCATACTTTCGCGTTTTTCACATACTGGTTGAACAGATCCTGGGTTTTTTTCTGGTTTGGATCACGTAGTAGTGTGGTACCACACTGAAACTGTCCATTAAACCTGGTTTCGATCAATATTTTTGTGGATAACGCATGTTAGGTCTAGGTTAGGCCGAGGATTTTCACTCATCAGACTCATACTTTCGCATTCTTCTCATACTTGTTGAACGGATCCTGGCGTTTTACTGGTTTGGATCACGTAGTAATGTGGTACCACACTGAAACAGTCAATTAAACCTGGTTTCGATCAATATTTTCGAGAATAATCCATGTTAGGTCTAGGTTAGGTCTGGGATTTGCTCTCATCAGGCTCATTCTTTCGCATATTTCTCATACTTGATGGCTAGATCCTGGGCTTTTTCTGGATTGCATCACGTAGTAATGAAGTACAACACTGAAACAGTCAACTAAACCTGGTTTCGATCAATATTTTAGAGAATAATTCATGTAAGGTGTAGGTTAGGCCTGGGATTTGCCCTCATCAGGGTCATACTTTCGCAGTTTTAACATACATGTTGACCTGAACGAGGGTTTTTTCTGGTTTGGATCACGTAGTAATGTGGGACCACACTGAAACAATCAATTAAACCTGGTCTTGATAAATATTTTAGAGGATAACGCATGTTAGGTCTGGGTTAGGTCTAGGATTTGCTCTCGTCAGGCTCATACTTTCGCATATTTCTCATACCTCATGGCTAGATCCTGGGCTATTTCTGGATTGGATCACGTAGTAATGTGGTACCACACTGAAACTGTCAATTAAACCTGGTCTCGATCAATATTTTAGAGGATAACGCAAGTTAGGTCTGGGATAGGTCTGGGATTTGCCCTCATCAGGCTCATACTTTCGCGTATTTTACATACTTGTTGAACAGAACCTGGGTTTTTTTCTGGTTTGGATCACGTAGTAGTGTGGTACCACACTGAAACTGTCCATTAAACCTGTTTTCGATCAATATTTTTGAGGATAACGCATGTTAGGTCTAGGTTAGGCCGAGGATTTTCACTCATCAGACTCATACTTTCGCATTCTTCACATACTTGTTGAACGGATCCTGGGGTTTTACTGGTTTGGATCACGTAATAATGTGGTACCACACTGAAACAGTCAATTAAACCTGGTTTCGATCAATATTTTAGAGAATAATTCATGTTAGGTCTAGGTTAGGTCTGGGATTTGCTCTCATCAGGGTCATTCTTTCGCATATTTCTCATACTTGATGGCTAGATCCTGGGCTTTTTCTGGATTGCATCACGTAGTAATGATGTACAACACTGAAGCAGTCAATTAAACCTGGTTTCCATCAATATTTTAGAGGACAACGCATGTTAGGTCTGGGATAGGTCTGGGATTTGCCCTCATCAGGCTCATACTTTGGCAGTTTTAACATGCATGTTGACCTGTTCGAGGGTTGTTTCTGCATTGGATCACGTAGTAAAGTGGTACCACACTAAAACAGTCAATTAAACCTGGTTTCGATCAACATTTTGGAGGATAACGCAAGTTAGGTCTGGGATAGGTCTGGGATTTGCCCACATCAGGCTCACACTTTCGCGTTTTTCACATACTTGTTGAACTGATCCTGGGTTTTTTCTGGTTTGGTTCACGTAGTAATGTGGTACCACACTGAAACAGTCCATTAAACCTGGTTTCGATCAATATTTTAGAGCATAACGAAAGTTATGTCTAGGTTAGGCCAGGGATTTGCCCTCATCAGACTCATGCTTTCGCATTTTTCACATACTTGTTGAACAGATCCTGGGCTATTTTCTTGTTTGGATCACATAGTAATGTGGTACGACACTGAAACAGTCGATTAAACCAGGTTTCGATCAATATTTTTGAGGATAACGCATGTTAGGTCTAGGTTAGGCCTGGGATTTTCACTCATCAGACTCATTCTTTCGCATTCTTCACATACTTGTTGAACGGATCCTGGGTTTTTTCTGGTTTGGATCACGTAGTAATGTGGGACCACACTGAAACAATCAATTAAACCTGGTCTTGATAAATATTTTAGAGGATAACGCATGTTAGGTCTGGGTTAGGACTAGGATTTGCCCTCATCAGGCTCATACTTTCGCATATTTCTCATACTTCATGGCTGGATCGTGGGCTATTACTGGATCGGATCACGTAGTAATGTGGTACCACACTGAAACAGTCAATTAAACCTGGTTTCGATCAATATTTTAGAGAATAATTCATGTTAGGTCTGGTTTAGGTCTGGGATTTGCTCTCATCAGGCTCATTCTTTCGCATATTTCTCATACTTGATGGCTAGATCCTGGGCTTTTTCTGGATTGAATCACGTAGTAATGAAGTACAACACGGAAACAGTCAACTAAACCTGGTTTCGATCAATATTTTAGAGAATAATTCATGTTAGGTCTAGGTTAGGCCTGGGATTTGCCCTCATCAGGGTCATACTTTCGCAGTTCTAACATACATGTTGACCTGATCGAGGGTTTTTTCTGCTTTGGATCACGTAGTAAAGTGGTACCACACTGAAACAGTCCACTAAACCTGGTTTCGATCAATATTTTACAGGATAGTGCATGTTAGGTCTTGGTTAGCCCTGAGATTTTCACTCATCAGACTCATACTTTCGCATTCTTCAGATACTTGTTGAACGGATCCTGGGTTTTTTCTGGTATGGTTCACGTAGTAATGTGGTATCACACTGAAACAATCAATTAAACCAGGTCTTGATAAATATTTTAGATGATAACGCATGTTAGGTCACGGTTAGGTCTAGGATTTGCCATCATCAGGCTCATACTTTCGCATATTTCTCATACTTCATGGCTAGATCCTAGGCTATTTCTGGATTGGATCACGTAGTAATGTGGTACCACACTGAAACAGTCGATTAAACCAGGTTTCGATCAATATTTTTGAGGATAACGCATGTTAGGTCTAGGTTAGGCCTGGGATTTGCTCTCATCAGGCTCATTCTTTCGCATATTTCTCATTCTTGATGGCTAGATCCTGGGCTATTTTCTGGTTTGGATCACATAGTAATGTGGTACCACACCGAAACAGTCGATTAAACCAGGTTTCGATCACTATTTTTGAGGATAACGCATGTTAGGTCTAGGTTATGCCTGGGATTTTCACACATCAGACTCACTCTTTCGCATTCTTCAGATACTTGTTGAACGGATCCTGGGTTTTTTCTGGTATGGTTCACGTAGTAATGTGGTATCACACTGAAACAATCAATTAAACCAGGTCTTGATAAATATTTTAGATGATAACGCATGTTAGGTCACGGTTAGGTCTAGGATTTGCCCTCATCAGGCTCATACTTTCGCATATTTCTCATACTTCATGGCTAGATCCTAGGCTATTTCTGGATTGGATCACGTAGTAATGTGGTACCACACTGAAACAGTCGATTAAACCAGGTTTCGATCAATATTTTTGAGGATAACGCATGTTAGGTCTAGGTTAGGCCTGGGATTTGCTCTCATCAGGCTCATTCTTTCGCATATTTCTCATACCTCATGGCTAGATCCTGGGCTATTTCTGGATTGGATCACGTAGTAATGTGGTACCACACTGAAACAGTCAATTAAGCCTGGTTTCGATCAATATTTTAGAGGACAATGCAAGTTAGGTCTGGGATAGGTCTGGGATTTGCCCACATCAGGGTCATACTTTCGCATTTTTCACATACTTGTTGAACAGATCCTGGGTGTTTTCTGGTTTGGATCGCTCAGTAATGTGGTACCACACAGAAACAGCCCACTAAACCTGGTTTCGATCAATATTTTAGAGGATAACGAAAGTTATGTCTAGGCTAGGCCTGGGATTTGCCCTCATCAGACTCATGCTTTCGCATTTTTCACATACTTGTTGAACAGATCCTGGGTTTTTTCTGGTATGGATCACGTAGTAATGTGGTACCACACTGAAACATTCAGTTAAACCTGGTCTTGATAAATATTTTTGAGAATAACGCATGTTAGGTCTGGGTTAGGTCTAGGATTTGCCCTCATCAGGCTCATACTTTCGCATATTTCTTATACTTCATGGATAGATCCTGGGCTATTTTCTGGTTTGGATCACATAGTAATGTGGTACCACACTGAAACGGTCGATTAAACCAGGTTTCGATCAATATTTCTGAGGATAACGCATGTTAGGTCTAGGTTAGGCCTGGAACTTGCTCTCATCAGGCTCATTCTTTTACATATTTCTCATACTTGATGGCTAGATCCGGGGCTTTTTCTGGATTGCGTCACGTAGTAATGAAGTACGACACTGAAACAGTCAATTAAACCTGGTATCGAACAATATTTTAGAGGATAACGCATGTTAGGTCTAGGCTAGGCCTGGGATTTTCACTCATCAGACTCATACTTTCGCATTCTTCACATACTTGTTGAACGGATCCTGGGTTTTTTCCGGTTTGGTACACGTAGTAATGTGGTACTACACTGAAACATTCAATTAAACCTGGTCTTGATAAATATTTTAGAGGATAACGTATGTTAGGTCCGGGTTACGTCTAGGATTTGCCCTCATCAGGCTCATACTTTCGCATATTTCTCATACTTCATGGCTAGATCCTGGGCTATTTCTGGATTGTGTCACGTAGTAATGTGGTACCACGCTGAAACAGTCGATTAAACCAGGTTTCGATCAATATTTTTGAGGATAACGCATGTTAGGTATAGGTTAGGCCTGGGATTTTCACTCATCAGACTCATACATTCGCATTCTTCACATACTTGTTGAACGGATCCTGGGTTTTTCTGGTTTGGATCACGTAGTAATGTGGGACCACACTGAAACAAATAATTAAACCGGGTCTTGATAAATATTTTGGAGGATAACGCATGTTAGGTCTGGGTTAGGTCTAGGATTTGCTCTCATCAGGCTCATACTTCCGCATATTTCTTATACTTCATGGATAGATCCTGGGCTATTTCTGGATTGGATCACGTAGTATTGTGGTACCACACTGAAACAGTCAATTAAACCTGGTTTCGATCAATATTTTAGAGGATAACGCAAGTTAGGTCTGGCATAGGTCTGGGATTTGCCCTCATCAGGCTCATACTTTCGCGTTTTTCACATACTTGTTGAACAGATCCTGGGTTTTTTCTGGTTTGGATCACGTAGTAAAGTGGTACCACACTGAAACAGTCAATTAAACCTGGTTCCGATCAATATTTTAGAGGATAACGCAAGTTAGGCCCGGGATAGGTCTGAGATTTGCCATCATCAGACTCATACTTTCGCAGACTTCACATACTCGTTGAACAGATCCTGGGTTTTTTTCTGGTTTGGATCACGTAGTAATGTGGTACCACGCTGAAACAGTCGATTAAACCTGGTTTCGATCAATATTATTGAGGATAACGCATGTTAGGTCTAGGTTAGGCCTGGGATTTTCACTCATCAGACTCATTCTTTCGCACACTTCACATACTCCTTGAACAGATACTGGGTTATTTTCTGGTTTGGATCACGTAGTAATGTGGTACCACACCGAAACAGTCAATTAAACCTGGTTTTGATCAATATTTTAGAGAACAATTCATGTTAGGTCTAGGTTAGGTCTGGGATTTGCTCTCATCAGGCTCATTCTTTCGCATATTTCTCATACTTGATGGCTAGATCCGGGGCTTTTTCTGGATTGCATCATGTAGTAATGAAGTACGACACTGAAACAGTCAATTAAACCTGGTTTCCATCAATATTTTAGAGGATAACGCATGTAAGGTCAAGGTTAGGCCTGGGATTTTCACTCATCAGACTCATACTTTCGCATTCTCACATACTTGTTGAACGGATCCTGGGTTTTTTCTGGTTTGGATAACGTAGTAATGTGGGACCACACTGAAACATTCAGTTAAACCTGGTCTTGATAAATATATTTGAGGATAACGCATGTTAGGTCTGGGCTAGGTCTAGGATTTGCCCTCATCAGGCTCATACTTTCGCATATTTCTTATACTTCATGGATAGATCCTGGGCTATTTTCTGGTTTGGATCACATAGTAATGTGGTACCACACTGAAACAGTCGATTAAACCAGGTTTCGATCAATATTTTAGAGGATAACGCTTGTTAGGTCTAGGTTAGGCCTGGGATTTTCACTCATCAGACTCATACTTTCGCATTATTCACATACTTGTTGAACGGATCCTGGGTTTTTTCCGGTTTGGTACACGTAGTAATGTGGTACCACACCGAAACATTCAATTAAACCTGGTCTTGATAAATATTTTAGAGGATAACGTATGTTAGGTCCGGGTTACGTCTAGGATTTGCCCACATCATGCTCATTCTTTCGCATATTTCTCATACTTGATGGCTAGATCCGGGGCTTTTTCTGGATTGCATCACGTAGTAATGAAGTACGACACTGTAACAGTCAATTAAACCTGGTATCGATCAATATTATAGAGGATAACGCAAGTTAGGTCTGGGATAGGTCTGGGATTTGCCCTCATCAGACTCATACTTTCGCATTCTTCACATACTTGTTGAACGGATCCTGGGTTTTTTCTGGTTTGGATCACGTAGTAATGTGGGACCACACTGAAACAAATAATTAAACCGGGTCTTGATAAATATTTTGGAGGATAACGCATGTTAGGTCTGGGTTAGGTCTAGGATTTGCTCTCGTCAGGTTCATACTTCAGATATTTCTCATACTTCATGGCTAGATCCTGGGCTATTTCTGGATTGTATCACGTAGTAATGTGGTACCACACAGAAACAGTCAATTAAACCTGGTTTCGATCAATATTTTAGTGGATAACGCAAGTTAGGTCTGGGATAGGTCTGGGATTTGCCCTCATCAGGCTCATACTTTCGCGTTTTTCACATACTTGTTGAACAGATCCTGGGTTTTTTCTGGTTTGGGTCACGTAGTAGTGTGGTACCACACTGAAACAGTCGATTAAACGTGGTTTCGATCAATATTTGTGAGGATAACGCATGTTAGGTCTAGGTTAGGCCGGGGATTTTCACTCATCAGACTCATACTTTCGCATTCTTCACATACTTGTTGAACGGATCCTGTGATTTTGCTGGTTTGGATCACGTAGTAATGTGGTACCACACTGAAACATTCAATTAAACCTGGTCTTGATAAATATTTTAGAGGATAACGCATGTTAGGTCTGGGTTAGGTCTAGGATTTGCCCTCACCAGGCTCATACTTTCGCATATTTCTCATACTTCATGCCTGGATCCTGGGCTATTTCTGGATTGGATCACGTAGTAATGTGGTACCACACTGAAACAGTCAATTAAACCTGGTTTTGATGAATATGTTAGAGAATAACGAATGTTAGGTCTAGGTTAGGCCTGGGATTTGCTGTCATCAGGCTCATTCTTTCGCATATTTCTCATACTAGATGGCTAGATCCTGGGCTTTTTCTGGATTGCATCACGTAGTAATGAAGTACAACACTGAAACACTCAATTAAACCTGCTTTCCATCAATATTTTAGAGGATAACGCATGTTAGGTCTAGGATAGGCCTGGGATTTTCACTCATCAGACTCATACTTTCGCATTCTTCACATACTTGTTGAACGGATCCTGGGTTATTTCTGGTTTGGATCACGAAGTAATGTGGGACCACACTGAAACAGTCAATTAAACCTGGTTTCGCTCAATATTTTAGAGGATAACGCATGTAAGGTCTAGGTTAGGTCTGGGATTTGCTCTATTCAGGCTCATTCTTTCGCATATTTCTCATACTTGATGGCTAGATCCTGGGTTTTTTTCTGGTTTGGATCACGTAGTAATGTGGTACCACACTGAAACATTCAATGAAACCTGGTCTGGATAAATATTTTAGAGGATAACGCATCTTAGGTCTGGGTTAGGTCTAAGATTTGCCCTCATCAGGCTCACAGTTTAGCGTTTTTCACATACTTGTTGAACAGATCCTGGGTTTTTTCTGGTTTGGATCACGAAGTAGTGTGGTACCACACTGAAACAGTCCACTAAACCTGGTTTCGCTCAATATATTAGAGGATAACGCATGTAAGGTCTAGGTTAGGTCTGGGATTTGCTCCCATCAGGCTCATTCTTTCGTATATTTCTCATACTTGATGGCTAGATCCTGGGTTTTTTTCTGGTTTGGATCACGTAGTAATGTGGTACCACACTGAAACAGTCGATTAAACCTGGTTTCGATCAATATTTTAGAGGATAACGCAAGTTAAGTCAGGGAATGGTCTGGGATTTGACCTCATCAGACTCATACTTTCGCACACCTCACATACTCGTTGAACAGATCCTGGGTTATTTTCTGGTTTGGATCACATAGTAATGTGGTACCACACGGAAACAGTCGATTAAACCAGGTTTCGATCAATATTTTTGAGGATAACGCATGTTAGGTCTAGGTTAGGCCTGGGATTTTCACCCATCAGACTCATACTTTCGCATTCTTCACATACTTGTTGAACGGATCCTGGGTTTTTTCTGGTTTGGATCACGTAGTAATGTGGGACCACACTGAAACAGTCAATTAAACCTGGTTTCGATCAATATTTTAGAGAATAATTCATGTTAGGTCTATGTTAGGTTTGGGATTTGCTGTCATCAGGCTCATTCTTTCGCATATTTCTCATACTTGATGGATAGATCCAGGGCTTTTTCTGGATTGCATCACGTAGTAATGTAGTACCACACTGAAACAGTCAATGAAACCTGGTTTCCATCAATATCTTAGAGGACAACGCAAGTTAGGTCTATGTTAGGTCTGGGATTTGCTCTCATCAGGCTCATTCTTTCGCATATTTCTCATACTTGATGGCTAGATCGTGGGCTGTTTCTGGATTGTATCACGTAGCAATGTGGCACCACGCTGAAACAGTCGATTAAACCTGGTTTCGATCAATATTTTAGAGGATAACGCAAGTTAAGTCTGGGATAGGTCTGGGATTTGACCTCATCAGACTCATACTTTCGCGTTTTTCACATACTCGGTGAACAGATACTGGGTTTTTTCTGGTTTGGATCACGTAGTAGTGTGGGACCACACTGAAACAGTCAAGTAAACCTGGTTTCGATCAATATTTTAGAGAAAAATTCATGTTAGGTCTAGGTTAGGTCTGGGATTTGCTCTCATCAGGCTCATTCTTTCGCATATTTCTCATACATGTTGAACAGATCCTGGGTTTTTTCTGGTTTGGATCACGTAGTAATGTGGGACCACACTGAAACAATCAATTAAACCTGATCTTGATAAATATTTTAGAGGATAACGCATGTTAGATCTGGGTTAGGTCTAGGATTTGCCCTCATCAGGCTCATACTTTCGCATATTTCTCATACTTCATGGCTAGATCCTGGGCTGTTTCTGGACTGGATCACGTAGTAATGTGGTACCACGCTGAAACAGTCAATTAAGCCTGGTTTCGATCAATATTTTAGTGGATAATGCAAGTTAGGTCTGGGATAGGCCTAGGATTTGCCCTCATCAGGCTCTTACTTTCGCATATCTCTCATACTTCATAGCTAGATCCTGGGCTATTTCTGGATTGGATCACGTAGCAGAGTGGTACCACACTGAAACATTCAATGAAACCTGGTCTGGATAAATATTTTAGAGGATAACGCATCTTATGTCTGGGTTAGGTCTAAGATTTGCCCTCATCAGGCTCACAGTTTAGCGATTTTCACATACTTGTTGAACAGATCCTGGGCTTTTTCTGGTTTTGATCACGAAGTAGTGTGGTACCTCACTGAAACAGTCCATTAAACCTGGTTTCGCTCAATATTTTAGAGGATAACGCATGTTAGGTCTAGGTTAGGTCTGGGATTTGCTCTCATTGAGGTTTCGCTCAATATTTTTGAGGATAACGCATGTTAGGTCTAGGTTAGGCCTGGGATTTTCACTCATCAGACTCATACTTTCGCATTCTTCGCATACTTGTTGACCGGATCCTGGGCTATTTCTGGATTGGATCACGTAGTAATGAAGTACAACACTGAAACAGTCGATTAAACCTGGTTTCCATCAATATCTTAGAGGACAACGCAAGTTAGGTCTTGGATAGGTCTGGGATTTGCCCTTATCAGGCTCATACTTTCGCGATTTTCACATACTTGTTGAACGGATCCTGGGTTTTTTCTGGTTTGGAACACGTAGTAATGTGGGACCACACTGAAACAATCAATTAAACATGGGCTTGATAAATATTTTAGAGGATAACGCACGTTAGGTCTGGGATAGGTCTGGGATTTGCCCTCATTAGAATCATACTTTCGCACACTTCACATGCTCGTTGAACAGATCCTGTGTTATTTTCTGGTTTGGATCACATAGTAATGTGGTACCACACTGAAACAGACGATTAAACCAGGTTTCGATAAATATTTTTGAGGATAACGCATGTTAGGTCTAGGTTAGGCCGGGGTTTTTCCCTCATCACACTCATACTTTCGCATTCTTCACATACTTGTTGAACGGATCCTGGGTTTTTACTGGTTTGGATCACGTAGTAATGAAGTGCAACACTGAAACAGTCAATAAACCTGGTTTCCATCAATATTTTAGAGGACAACGCATGTTAGGTCTAGGTTAGGCCTGGGATTTGCCCACATCAGGGTCATACTTTCGCAGTTTTAACATACATGTTGACCTGATCGAGGGTTTTTTCTGCTTTGGATCACGCAGAAAAGTGGTACCACACTGAAACAGTCCATTAAACCTGGTTTGGATCAATATTTTAGAGGATAACGCATGTTAGCTCTCGGATAGGTCTGGGATTTGCCCTCATCAGACTCACACTTTCGCACACTTCACATACTCGTTGAACAGATCCTGGGTTATTTTCTGGTTTGGATCACATAGTAATGTGGTACCACACTGAAACAATCGATTAAACCTGGTTTCGATCAATATTTTTGAGGATAACGCATGTTAGGCCTAGGTTAGCCCTGGGATTTTCTCTCATCAGACTCATACTTTAGCATTCTTCACATAGTTGTTGAACAGATGCAGGTTTTTTTCTGGTTTGGTTCACGTAGTAATGTGGTACCACACTGAAACATTCAATTAAACCTGGTCTTGATAAATATTTTAGAGGATAACGCATGTTAGGTTTGGGTTAGGTCTTGGATTTGCCCTCATCAGGCTCATACTTTCGCATATTTCTCATACTTCATGGATAGACCCTGGGCTGTTTCTGGATTGTATCACGTAGTAAAGTGGTACCACGCTGAAACAGTCAATTAAACCTGATTTCGATCAATATTTTAGAGGATAACGCAAGTTAGGTCTGGGATAGGTCAGGGATTCGCTCTCATCAGGCTCATACTTTCGCATATTTCTCATACTTGATGGCTAGATCCTGGGTTTTTTCCGGTTTGGGTCACGTAGTAGTGTGGTACCACATTGAAACAGTCCATTAAACCTGGTTTGGATCAATATTTTTTAGGATAACGCATGTTAGGTCTAGGTTTGGCCGGGGATTTTCACTCATCAGACTCATACTTTCGCATTCTTCACATACTTGTAGAACGGATCCTGGGTTTTTACTGGTTAGGATCACGTAGTAATGTGGTACCACACCGAAACATTCAATTAAACCTGGTCTTGATAAATATTTTAGAGGATAACGCATGTTAGCTCTGGGATCGGTCTGGGATTTGCCCTCATCAGACTCATACTTTCGCACACTTCACATACTCGTTGAACAGATCCTGGGTCATTTTCTGGTTTGGATCACATAGTAATGTGGTACCACACTGAAACAATCGATTAAACCTGGTTTCGATCAATATTTTTGAGGATAACGCATGTTAGGCCTAGGTTAGGCCTGGGATTTTCACTCATCAGACTCATACTTTCGCATTCTTCACATACTTGTTGAACGGATCCTGGGTTTTTTCTGGTTTGGATCACGTAGTAATCTGGGACCACACTGAAACAATCAATTAAACCTGATCTTGATAAATATTTTAGAGGATAATGCATGTTAGGTCTGGGTTAGGTCTAGGATTTGCCCTCGTCAGGCTCATACTTTCGCATATTTCTCATACTTCATGGCTAGATCCTGGGCTATTTCTGGATTGGATCTCGTGGTAATGAAGTACAACACTGAAACAGTCGATTATACCAGGTTTCTATCAATATTTTTGAGGATAACGCAAGTTAGGTCTGGGATGGGTCTGGGATTTGCCGTCATCAGGCTCATACTTTCGCGTTTTTCACATACTTGTTGAACAGATCCTGGGTTTTTTTCTGGTTTGGATCACGTAGTAATGTGGTACCACACTGAAACAGTCGATTAAACCTGGTTTCGATCAATATTTTTGAGGATAACGCATGTTAGGTCTAGGTTAGGCCGGGGTTTTTCACTCATCACACTCATACTTTCGCATTCTTCACATACATGTTGAACGGATCCTGGATTTTTACTGGTTTGGATCACGTAGTAATGAAGTGCAACACTGTTACAGTCAATTAAACCTGGTTTCCATTAAGATTTTAGAGAATAATTCATGTTAGGTCTAGGTTAGGTCTGGGATTTGCTCTCATCAGGCTCATTCTTTCGCATATTTCTCATACTTGATGGCTAGATCCTGGGCTTTTTCTGGATTGCATCGCGTAGTAATGAAGTACAACACTGAAACAGTCCAGTAAACCTGGTTTCCATCAATATCTTACAGGACAACGCAAGTTAGGTCTTGGATAGGTCTGGGATTTGACCTCATCAGGCTCATACTTTCGCGTTTTTCACATACTTGTTGAACAGATCCTGGGTTTTTTCTGGTTTGGATCACGTAGTAGTGTGGTACCACACTGAAACAGTCCATTAAACCTGGTTTGGATCAATATTTTAGAGGATAACGCATGTTAAGTCTAGGTTAGGTCTGTGATTTTCACTCATCAGACTCATACTTTCGCATTCTTCACATACTTGTTGAACGGATCCAGGGTTTTTTCTGGTTTGGATCACGTAGTAATGTGGGACCTCACTGAAACAGTCCATTAAACCTGGTTTCGATCAATATTTTTTAGGATAACGCACGTTAGGTCTAGGTTAGGCCGGGGATTTTCACTCATCAGACTCATACTTTCGCATTCTTCACATACTTGTTGAACGGATCCTGTGTTTTTACTGGATTGCATCACGTAGTAATGAAGTACGACACTGAAACAGTCAATTAAACCTGGTTTCCATCAATGTTTTAGAGGATAAGGCATGTTAGGTCTGGGTTTGGCCTGGGATTTTCACTCATCAGACTCATACTTTGGCATACTTCACATACTTGTTGAACGGATCCTGGGTTTTTTCTGGTTTGGATCACGTAGTAATATGGGACCACACTGAAACAATCAATTAAACCTGGTCTTGATAAATATTTTAGAGGATAACGCATGTTAGGTCTGGATTAGGTCTAGGATTTGCCCTCGTCAGGCTCATACATTCGCATATTTCTCATACTTCATGGCTGGATTCTGGGCTATTACTGGATTGGATCACGTAGTAATGTGGTACCACACTGAAACAGTCAATTAAATCTGGTTTCGATGAATATTTTAGAGAATAATTCATGTTAGGTCTGGGTTAGGTCTGGGATTTGCTCTCATCAGGCTCATTCTTTCGCATATCTCTCATACTTGATGGCTAGATCCTGGGCTTTTTCTGGATTGCACCACGTAGTAATGTGGTACCACACTGAAACAGTCAATTAAACCTGGTTTCGATCAATATTTTAGAGAATAATTCATGTTAGGTCTAGGTTAGGTCTGGGATTTGCACTCATCAGACTCATTCTTTCGCATATTTCTCATACTTGATAGCTAGATCCTGGGCTTTTTCTGGATTGCATCACGTAGTAATGAAGTACAACACTAAAACAGTCAATTAAACCTGGTTTCCATCAATATCTTAGAGGACAACGCAAGTTAGGTCTGGGATAGGTCTGGGATTTGCCCTCATCAGACTCTTACGTTCGCATTCTTCACATACTTGTTGAACGGATCCTGGGTTTTTTCTGGTTTGGATCACGTAGTAATGTGGTACCACACTGAAACATTCAAATAAACCTGGTCTTGATAAATATTTTAGAGGATAACGCATGTTGGGTTTGGGTTAGGTCTAGGATTTGCCCACATCAGGCTCATACTTTCGCATATTTCTCATACTTCATGGATAGATCCTGGGCTGTTTCTTGATTGTATCACGTAGTAATGTGGTACCACGCTGAAACAGTCAATTAAACCTTGTTTCGATCAATATTTTAGAGGATAACGCAAGTTAGGTCTGGGATAGGTCTGGGATTCGCCCTCATCAGGCTCATACTTTCGCACACTTCACATACTCGTTTAACAGATCCGGGGTTTTTTCTGGTTTGGTTCACGTAGTAATGTGGTACCACACTGAAACATTCAATTAAACCTGGTCTTGATCAATATTTTAGAGGATAACGCATGTTAGGTTTGGGTTAGGTCCAGGATTTGCCCTCATCAGGCTCATACTTTCGCATATTTCTCATACTTCATGGCTAGATCCTGGGCTATTTCTGGATTGGATCACGTAGTAATGTGGTACCACACTGAAACATTCAATGAAACCTGGTCTGGATAAATATTTTAGAGGATAACGCATCTTAGGTCTGTGTTAGGTCTAAGATTTGCTCTCATCAGGCTCATTCTTTCGCATATCTCTCATACTTGATGGCTAGATCCTGGGCTTTTTCCGGATTGCATCACGTAGTAATGAAGTCCAACAATGAAACAGCCCACTAAACCTGGTTTCGATCAATAGTTTAGAGGATAACGAAAGTTATGTCTAGGTTAGGCCTGGGATTTTCACTCATCAGACTCATTCTTTCGCATTCGTCACATACCTGTTGGACGGATCATGGGTTTTTTCTGGTTTGGATCACGTAGTAATGTGGGACCACACTGAAACAATCAATTAATCCTGGTCTTGTTAAATATTTTAGAGGTTAACGCATGTTAGGTCTGGGTTAGGTCTAGCATTTGCTCTCGTCAGGCTCATACTTTCGCATATTTCTCATACTTGATGGCTAGATCCTGGGCTATTTCTGGATTGGATCACGTAGTAATGCGGTACCACACTGAAACAGTCAATTAAACCTGGTTTCGATCAATATTTTAGAGGATAACGCAAGTTAGGTCTAGGTTAGGCCGAGAATTTTCACTCATCAGACTCATACTTTCGCATTCTTCACATACTTGTTGAACGGATCCTGGGGTTTTACTGGATTTGATCACGTAGTAATGTGGTACCACACTGAAACAGTCAATTAAACCTGGTTTCGATCAATATTTTAGAGGATAACGCAAGTTAGGTCTGGGATAGGTCTAGGATTTGCCCTCATCAGGCTCATTCTTTCGCATATTTCTCATACTTGATGGCTAGATCCTGGGCTTTTTCTGGATTGCATCACGTAGTATTGTGGTACCACACTGAAACAGTCGATTAAACCAGGTTTTGATCAATATTTTTGAGGATAACGCATGTTAGGTCTAGGTTAGGCCTGGGATTTTCACTCATCAGACTCATTCTTTCGCATTCTTCACATACTTGTTGAACGGATCCTGGGTTTTTTCTGGTTTGGATCACGTAGTAATGTGGGACCACACTGAAACAATCAATTAAACCTGGTCTTGATAAATATTTTAGAGGATAACGCATGTTAGGTCTGGGTTAGGACTAGGATTTGCCCTCATCAGGCTCATACTTTGGCAGTTTTAACATGCATGTTGACCTGTTCGAGGGTTGTTTCTGCATTGGATCACGTAGTAAAGTGGTACCACACTAAAACAGTCAATTAAACCTGGTTTCGATCAACATTTTGGAGGATAACGCAAGTTAGGTCTGGGATAGGTCTGGGATTTGCCCACATCAGGCTCACACTTTCGCGTTTTTCACATACTTGTTGAACTGATCCTGGGTTTTTTCTGGTTTGGTTCACGTAGTAATGTGGTACCACACTGAAACAGTCCATTAAACCTGGTTTCGATCAATATTTTAGAGCATAACGAAAGTTATGTCTAGGTTAGGCCAGGGATTTGCCCTCATCAGACTCATGCTTTCGCATTTTTCACATACTTGTTGAACAGATCCTGGGCTATTTTCTTGTTTGGATCACATAGTAATGTGGTACGACACTGAAACAGTCGATTAAACCAGGTTTCGATCAATATTTTTGAGGATAACGCATGTTAGGTCTAGGTTAGGCCTGGGATTTTCACTCATCAGACTCATTCTTTCGCATTCTTCACATACTTGTTGAACGGATCCTGGGTTTTTTCTGGTTTGGATCACGTAGTAATGTGGGACCACACTGAAACAATCAATTAAACCTGGTCTTGATAAATATTTTAGAGGATAACGCATGTTAGGTCTGGGTTAGGACTAGGATTTGCCCTCATCAGGCTCATACTTTCGCATATTTCTCATACTTCATGGCTGGATCGTGGGCTATTACTGGATCGGATCACGTAGTAATGTGGTACCACACTGAAACAGTCAATTAAACCTGGTTTCGATCAATATTTTAGAGAATAATTCATGTTAGGTCTGGTTTAGGTCTGGGATTTGCTCTCATCAGGCTCATTCTTTCGCATATTTCTCATACTTGATGGCTAGATCCTGGGCTTTTTCTGGATTGAATCACGTAGTAATGAAGTACAACACGGAAACAGTCAACTAAACCTGGTTTCGATCAATATTTTAGAGAATAATTCATGTTAGGTCTAGGTTAGGCCTGGGATTTGCCCTCATCAGGGTCATACTTTCGCAGTTCTAACATACATGTTGACCTGATCGAGGGTTTTTTCTGCTTTGGATCACGTAGTAAAGTGGTACCACACTGAAACAGTCCACTAAACCTGGTTTCGATCAATATTTTACAGGATAGTGCATGTTAGGTCTTGGTTAGCCCTGAGATTTTCACTCATCAGACTCATACTTTCGCATTCTTCAGATACTTGTTGAACGGATCCTGGGTTTTTTCTGGTATGGTTCACGTAGTAATGTGGTATCACACTGAAACAATCAATTAAACCAGGTCTTGATAAATATTTTAGATGATAACGCATGTTAGGTCACGGTTAGGTCTAGGATTTGCCATCATCAGGCTCATACTTTCGCATATTTCTCATACTTCATGGCTAGATCCTAGGCTATTTCTGGATTGGATCACGTAGTAATGTGGTACCACACTGAAACAGTCGATTAAACCAGGTTTCGATCAATATTTTTGAGGATAACGCATGTTAGGTCTAGGTTAGGCCTGGGATTTGCTCTCATCAGGCTCATTCTTTCGCATATTTCTCATTCTTGATGGCTAGATCCTGGGCTATTTTCTGGTTTGGATCACATAGTAATGTGGTACCACACCGAAACAGTCGATTAAACCAGGTTTCGATCACTATTTTTGAGGATAACGCATGTTAGGTCTAGGTTATGCCTGGGATTTTCACACATCAGACTCACTCTTTCGCATTCTTCAGATACTTGTTGAACGGATCCTGGGTTTTTTCTGGTATGGTTCACGTAGTAATGTGGTATCACACTGAAACAATCAATTAAACCAGGTCTTGATAAATATTTTAGATGATAACGCATGTTAGGTCACGGTTAGGTCTAGGATTTGCCCTCATCAGGCTCATACTTTCGCATATTTCTCATACTTCATGGCTAGATCCTAGGCTATTTCTGGATTGGATCACGTAGTAATGTGGTACCACACTGAAACAGTCGATTAAACCAGGTTTCGATCAATATTTTTGAGGATAACGCATGTTAGGTCTAGGTTAGGCCTGGGATTTGCTCTCATCAGGCTCATTCTTTCGCATATTTCTCATACCTCATGGCTAGATCCTGGGCTATTTCTGGATTGGATCACGTAGTAATGTGGTACCACACTGAAACAGTCAATTAAGCCTGGTTTCGATCAATATTTTAGAGGACAATGCAAGTTAGGTCTGGGATAGGTCTGGGATTTGCCCACATCAGGGTCATACTTTCGCATTTTTCACATACTTGTTGAACAGATCCTGGGTGTTTTCTGGTTTGGATCGCTCAGTAATGTGGTACCACACAGAAACAGCCCACTAAACCTGGTTTCGATCAATATTTTAGAGGATAACGAAAGTTATGTCTAGGCTAGGCCTGGGATTTGCCCTCATCAGACTCATGCTTTCGCATTTTTCACATACTTGTTGAACAGATCCTGGGTTTTTTCTGGTATGGATCACGTAGTAATGTGGTACCACACTGAAACATTCAGTTAAACCTGGTCTTGATAAATATTTTTGAGAATAACGCATGTTAGGTCTGGGTTAGGTCTAGGATTTGCCCTCATCAGGCTCATACTTTCGCATATTTCTTATACTTCATGGATAGATCCTGGGCTATTTTCTGGTTTGGATCACATAGTAATGTGGTACCACACTGAAACGGTCGATTAAACCAGGTTTCGATCAATATTTCTGAGGATAACGCATGTTAGGTCTAGGTTAGGCCTGGAACTTGCTCTCATCAGGCTCATTCTTTTACATATTTCTCATACTTGATGGCTAGATCCGGGGCTTTTTCTGGATTGCGTCACGTAGTAATGAAGTACGACACTGAAACAGTCAATTAAACCTGGTATCGAACAATATTTTAGAGGATAACGCATGTTAGGTCTAGGCTAGGCCTGGGATTTTCACTCATCAGACTCATACTTTCGCATTCTTCACATACTTGTTGAACGGATCCTGGGTTTTTTCCGGTTTGGTACACGTAGTAATGTGGTACTACACTGAAACATTCAATTAAACCTGGTCTTGATAAATATTTTAGAGGATAACGTATGTTAGGTCCGGGTTACGTCTAGGATTTGCCCTCATCAGGCTCATACTTTCGCATATTTCTCATACTTCATGGCTAGATCCTGGGCTATTTCTGGATTGTGTCACGTAGTAATGTGGTACCACGCTGAAACAGTCGATTAAACCAGGTTTCGATCAATATTTTTGAGGATAACGCATGTTAGGTATAGGTTAGGCCTGGGATTTTCACTCATCAGACTCATACATTCGCATTCTTCACATACTTGTTGAACGGATCCTGGGTTTTTCTGGTTTGGATCACGTAGTAATGTGGGACCACACTGAAACAAATAATTAAACCGGGTCTTGATAAATATTTTGGAGGATAACGCATGTTAGGTCTGGGTTAGGTCTAGGATTTGCTCTCATCAGGCTCATACTTCCGCATATTTCTTATACTTCATGGATAGATCCTGGGCTATTTCTGGATTGGATCACGTAGTATTGTGGTACCACACTGAAACAGTCAATTAAACCTGGTTTCGATCAATATTTTAGAGGATAACGCAAGTTAGGTCTGGCATAGGTCTGGGATTTGCCCTCATCAGGCTCATACTTTCGCGTTTTTCACATACTTGTTGAACAGATCCTGGGTTTTTTCTGGTTTGGATCACGTAGTAAAGTGGTACCACACTGAAACAGTCAATTAAACCTGGTTCCGATCAATATTTTAGAGGATAACGCAAGTTAGGCCCGGGATAGGTCTGAGATTTGCCATCATCAGACTCATACTTTCGCAGACTTCACATACTCGTTGAACAGATCCTGGGTTTTTTTCTGGTTTGGATCACGTAGTAATGTGGTACCACGCTGAAACAGTCGATTAAACCTGGTTTCGATCAATATTATTGAGGATAACGCATGTTAGGTCTAGGTTAGGCCTGGGATTTTCACTCATCAGACTCATTCTTTCGCACACTTCACATACTCCTTGAACAGATACTGGGTTATTTTCTGGTTTGGATCACGTAGTAATGTGGTACCACACCGAAACAGTCAATTAAACCTGGTTTTGATCAATATTTTAGAGAACAATTCATGTTAGGTCTAGGTTAGGTCTGGGATTTGCTCTCATCAGGCTCATTCTTTCGCATATTTCTCATACTTGATGGCTAGATCCGGGGCTTTTTCTGGATTGCATCATGTAGTAATGAAGTACGACACTGAAACAGTCAATTAAACCTGGTTTCCATCAATATTTTAGAGGATAACGCATGTAAGGTCAAGGTTAGGCCTGGGATTTTCACTCATCAGACTCATACTTTCGCATTCTCACATACTTGTTGAACGGATCCTGGGTTTTTTCTGGTTTGGATAACGTAGTAATGTGGGACCACACTGAAACATTCAGTTAAACCTGGTCTTGATAAATATATTTGAGGATAACGCATGTTAGGTCTGGGCTAGGTCTAGGATTTGCCCTCATCAGGCTCATACTTTCGCATATTTCTTATACTTCATGGATAGATCCTGGGCTATTTTCTGGTTTGGATCACATAGTAATGTGGTACCACACTGAAACAGTCGATTAAACCAGGTTTCGATCAATATTTTAGAGGATAACGCTTGTTAGGTCTAGGTTAGGCCTGGGATTTTCACTCATCAGACTCATACTTTCGCATTATTCACATACTTGTTGAACGGATCCTGGGTTTTTTCCGGTTTGGTACACGTAGTAATGTGGTACCACACCGAAACATTCAATTAAACCTGGTCTTGATAAATATTTTAGAGGATAACGTATGTTAGGTCCGGGTTACGTCTAGGATTTGCCCACATCATGCTCATTCTTTCGCATATTTCTCATACTTGATGGCTAGATCCGGGGCTTTTTCTGGATTGCATCACGTAGTAATGAAGTACGACACTGTAACAGTCAATTAAACCTGGTATCGATCAATATTATAGAGGATAACGCAAGTTAGGTCTGGGATAGGTCTGGGATTTGCCCTCATCAGACTCATACTTTCGCATTCTTCACATACTTGTTGAACGGATCCTGGGTTTTTTCTGGTTTGGATCACGTAGTAATGTGGGACCACACTGAAACAAATAATTAAACCGGGTCTTGATAAATATTTTGGAGGATAACGCATGTTAGGTCTGGGTTAGGTCTAGGATTTGCTCTCGTCAGGTTCATACTTCAGATATTTCTCATACTTCATGGCTAGATCCTGGGCTATTTCTGGATTGTATCACGTAGTAATGTGGTACCACACAGAAACAGTCAATTAAACCTGGTTTCGATCAATATTTTAGTGGATAACGCAAGTTAGGTCTGGGATAGGTCTGGGATTTGCCCTCATCAGGCTCATACTTTCGCGTTTTTCACATACTTGTTGAACAGATCCTGGGTTTTTTCTGGTTTGGGTCACGTAGTAGTGTGGTACCACACTGAAACAGTCGATTAAACGTGGTTTCGATCAATATTTGTGAGGATAACGCATGTTAGGTCTAGGTTAGGCCGGGGATTTTCACTCATCAGACTCATACTTTCGCATTCTTCACATACTTGTTGAACGGATCCTGTGATTTTGCTGGTTTGGATCACGTAGTAATGTGGTACCACACTGAAACATTCAATTAAACCTGGTCTTGATAAATATTTTAGAGGATAACGCATGTTAGGTCTGGGTTAGGTCTAGGATTTGCCCTCACCAGGCTCATACTTTCGCATATTTCTCATACTTCATGCCTGGATCCTGGGCTATTTCTGGATTGGATCACGTAGTAATGTGGTACCACACTGAAACAGTCAATTAAACCTGGTTTTGATGAATATGTTAGAGAATAACGAATGTTAGGTCTAGGTTAGGCCTGGGATTTGCTGTCATCAGGCTCATTCTTTCGCATATTTCTCATACTAGATGGCTAGATCCTGGGCTTTTTCTGGATTGCATCACGTAGTAATGAAGTACAACACTGAAACACTCAATTAAACCTGCTTTCCATCAATATTTTAGAGGATAACGCATGTTAGGTCTAGGATAGGCCTGGGATTTTCACTCATCAGACTCATACTTTCGCATTCTTCACATACTTGTTGAACGGATCCTGGGTTATTTCTGGTTTGGATCACGAAGTAATGTGGGACCACACTGAAACAGTCAATTAAACCTGGTTTCGCTCAATATTTTAGAGGATAACGCATGTAAGGTCTAGGTTAGGTCTGGGATTTGCTCTATTCAGGCTCATTCTTTCGCATATTTCTCATACTTGATGGCTAGATCCTGGGTTTTTTTCTGGTTTGGATCACGTAGTAATGTGGTACCACACTGAAACATTCAATGAAACCTGGTCTGGATAAATATTTTAGAGGATAACGCATCTTAGGTCTGGGTTAGGTCTAAGATTTGCCCTCATCAGGCTCACAGTTTAGCGTTTTTCACATACTTGTTGAACAGATCCTGGGTTTTTTCTGGTTTGGATCACGAAGTAGTGTGGTACCACACTGAAACAGTCCACTAAACCTGGTTTCGCTCAATATATTAGAGGATAACGCATGTAAGGTCTAGGTTAGGTCTGGGATTTGCTCCCATCAGGCTCATTCTTTCGTATATTTCTCATACTTGATGGCTAGATCCTGGGTTTTTTTCTGGTTTGGATCACGTAGTAATGTGGTACCACACTGAAACAGTCGATTAAACCTGGTTTCGATCAATATTTTAGAGGATAACGCAAGTTAAGTCAGGGAATGGTCTGGGATTTGACCTCATCAGACTCATACTTTCGCACACCTCACATACTCGTTGAACAGATCCTGGGTTATTTTCTGGTTTGGATCACATAGTAATGTGGTACCACACGGAAACAGTCGATTAAACCAGGTTTCGATCAATATTTTTGAGGATAACGCATGTTAGGTCTAGGTTAGGCCTGGGATTTTCACCCATCAGACTCATACTTTCGCATTCTTCACATACTTGTTGAACGGATCCTGGGTTTTTTCTGGTTTGGATCACGTAGTAATGTGGGACCACACTGAAACAGTCAATTAAACCTGGTTTCGATCAATATTTTAGAGAATAATTCATGTTAGGTCTATGTTAGGTTTGGGATTTGCTGTCATCAGGCTCATTCTTTCGCATATTTCTCATACTTGATGGATAGATCCAGGGCTTTTTCTGGATTGCATCACGTAGTAATGTAGTACCACACTGAAACAGTCAATGAAACCTGGTTTCCATCAATATCTTAGAGGACAACGCAAGTTAGGTCTATGTTAGGTCTGGGATTTGCTCTCATCAGGCTCATTCTTTCGCATATTTCTCATACTTGATGGCTAGATCGTGGGCTGTTTCTGGATTGTATCACGTAGCAATGTGGCACCACGCTGAAACAGTCGATTAAACCTGGTTTCGATCAATATTTTAGAGGATAACGCAAGTTAAGTCTGGGATAGGTCTGGGATTTGACCTCATCAGACTCATACTTTCGCGTTTTTCACATACTCGGTGAACAGATACTGGGTTTTTTCTGGTTTGGATCACGTAGTAGTGTGGGACCACACTGAAACAGTCAAGTAAACCTGGTTTCGATCAATATTTTAGAGAAAAATTCATGTTAGGTCTAGGTTAGGTCTGGGATTTGCTCTCATCAGGCTCATTCTTTCGCATATTTCTCATACATGTTGAACAGATCCTGGGTTTTTTCTGGTTTGGATCACGTAGTAATGTGGGACCACACTGAAACAATCAATTAAACCTGATCTTGATAAATATTTTAGAGGATAACGCATGTTAGATCTGGGTTAGGTCTAGGATTTGCCCTCATCAGGCTCATACTTTCGCATATTTCTCATACTTCATGGCTAGATCCTGGGCTGTTTCTGGACTGGATCACGTAGTAATGTGGTACCACGCTGAAACAGTCAATTAAGCCTGGTTTCGATCAATATTTTAGTGGATAATGCAAGTTAGGTCTGGGATAGGCCTAGGATTTGCCCTCATCAGGCTCTTACTTTCGCATATCTCTCATACTTCATAGCTAGATCCTGGGCTATTTCTGGATTGGATCACGTAGCAGAGTGGTACCACACTGAAACATTCAATGAAACCTGGTCTGGATAAATATTTTAGAGGATAACGCATCTTATGTCTGGGTTAGGTCTAAGATTTGCCCTCATCAGGCTCACAGTTTAGCGATTTTCACATACTTGTTGAACAGATCCTGGGCTTTTTCTGGTTTTGATCACGAAGTAGTGTGGTACCTCACTGAAACAGTCCATTAAACCTGGTTTCGCTCAATATTTTAGAGGATAACGCATGTTAGGTCTAGGTTAGGTCTGGGATTTGCTCTCATTGAGGTTTCGCTCAATATTTTTGAGGATAACGCATGTTAGGTCTAGGTTAGGCCTGGGATTTTCACTCATCAGACTCATACTTTCGCATTCTTCGCATACTTGTTGACCGGATCCTGGGCTATTTCTGGATTGGATCACGTAGTAATGAAGTACAACACTGAAACAGTCGATTAAACCTGGTTTCCATCAATATCTTAGAGGACAACGCAAGTTAGGTCTTGGATAGGTCTGGGATTTGCCCTTATCAGGCTCATACTTTCGCGATTTTCACATACTTGTTGAACGGATCCTGGGTTTTTTCTGGTTTGGAACACGTAGTAATGTGGGACCACACTGAAACAATCAATTAAACATGGGCTTGATAAATATTTTAGAGGATAACGCACGTTAGGTCTGGGATAGGTCTGGGATTTGCCCTCATTAGAATCATACTTTCGCACACTTCACATGCTCGTTGAACAGATCCTGTGTTATTTTCTGGTTTGGATCACATAGTAATGTGGTACCACACTGAAACAGACGATTAAACCAGGTTTCGATAAATATTTTTGAGGATAACGCATGTTAGGTCTAGGTTAGGCCGGGGTTTTTCCCTCATCACACTCATACTTTCGCATTCTTCACATACTTGTTGAACGGATCCTGGGTTTTTACTGGTTTGGATCACGTAGTAATGAAGTGCAACACTGAAACAGTCAATAAACCTGGTTTCCATCAATATTTTAGAGGACAACGCATGTTAGGTCTAGGTTAGGCCTGGGATTTGCCCACATCAGGGTCATACTTTCGCAGTTTTAACATACATGTTGACCTGATCGAGGGTTTTTTCTGCTTTGGATCACGCAGAAAAGTGGTACCACACTGAAACAGTCCATTAAACCTGGTTTGGATCAATATTTTAGAGGATAACGCATGTTAGCTCTCGGATAGGTCTGGGATTTGCCCTCATCAGACTCACACTTTCGCACACTTCACATACTCGTTGAACAGATCCTGGGTTATTTTCTGGTTTGGATCACATAGTAATGTGGTACCACACTGAAACAATCGATTAAACCTGGTTTCGATCAATATTTTTGAGGATAACGCATGTTAGGCCTAGGTTAGCCCTGGGATTTTCTCTCATCAGACTCATACTTTAGCATTCTTCACATAGTTGTTGAACAGATGCAGGTTTTTTTCTGGTTTGGTTCACGTAGTAATGTGGTACCACACTGAAACATTCAATTAAACCTGGTCTTGATAAATATTTTAGAGGATAACGCATGTTAGGTTTGGGTTAGGTCTTGGATTTGCCCTCATCAGGCTCATACTTTCGCATATTTCTCATACTTCATGGATAGACCCTGGGCTGTTTCTGGATTGTATCACGTAGTAAAGTGGTACCACGCTGAAACAGTCAATTAAACCTGATTTCGATCAATATTTTAGAGGATAACGCAAGTTAGGTCTGGGATAGGTCAGGGATTCGCTCTCATCAGGCTCATACTTTCGCATATTTCTCATACTTGATGGCTAGATCCTGGGTTTTTTCCGGTTTGGGTCACGTAGTAGTGTGGTACCACATTGAAACAGTCCATTAAACCTGGTTTGGATCAATATTTTTTAGGATAACGCATGTTAGGTCTAGGTTTGGCCGGGGATTTTCACTCATCAGACTCATACTTTCGCATTCTTCACATACTTGTAGAACGGATCCTGGGTTTTTACTGGTTAGGATCACGTAGTAATGTGGTACCACACCGAAACATTCAATTAAACCTGGTCTTGATAAATATTTTAGAGGATAACGCATGTTAGCTCTGGGATCGGTCTGGGATTTGCCCTCATCAGACTCATACTTTCGCACACTTCACATACTCGTTGAACAGATCCTGGGTCATTTTCTGGTTTGGATCACATAGTAATGTGGTACCACACTGAAACAATCGATTAAACCTGGTTTCGATCAATATTTTTGAGGATAACGCATGTTAGGCCTAGGTTAGGCCTGGGATTTTCACTCATCAGACTCATACTTTCGCATTCTTCACATACTTGTTGAACGGATCCTGGGTTTTTTCTGGTTTGGATCACGTAGTAATCTGGGACCACACTGAAACAATCAATTAAACCTGATCTTGATAAATATTTTAGAGGATAATGCATGTTAGGTCTGGGTTAGGTCTAGGATTTGCCCTCGTCAGGCTCATACTTTCGCATATTTCTCATACTTCATGGCTAGATCCTGGGCTATTTCTGGATTGGATCTCGTGGTAATGAAGTACAACACTGAAACAGTCGATTATACCAGGTTTCTATCAATATTTTTGAGGATAACGCAAGTTAGGTCTGGGATGGGTCTGGGATTTGCCGTCATCAGGCTCATACTTTCGCGTTTTTCACATACTTGTTGAACAGATCCTGGGTTTTTTTCTGGTTTGGATCACGTAGTAATGTGGTACCACACTGAAACAGTCGATTAAACCTGGTTTCGATCAATATTTTTGAGGATAACGCATGTTAGGTCTAGGTTAGGCCGGGGTTTTTCACTCATCACACTCATACTTTCGCATTCTTCACATACATGTTGAACGGATCCTGGATTTTTACTGGTTTGGATCACGTAGTAATGAAGTGCAACACTGTTACAGTCAATTAAACCTGGTTTCCATTAAGATTTTAGAGAATAATTCATGTTAGGTCTAGGTTAGGTCTGGGATTTGCTCTCATCAGGCTCATTCTTTCGCATATTTCTCATACTTGATGGCTAGATCCTGGGCTTTTTCTGGATTGCATCGCGTAGTAATGAAGTACAACACTGAAACAGTCCAGTAAACCTGGTTTCCATCAATATCTTACAGGACAACGCAAGTTAGGTCTTGGATAGGTCTGGGATTTGACCTCATCAGGCTCATACTTTCGCGTTTTTCACATACTTGTTGAACAGATCCTGGGTTTTTTCTGGTTTGGATCACGTAGTAGTGTGGTACCACACTGAAACAGTCCATTAAACCTGGTTTGGATCAATATTTTAGAGGATAACGCATGTTAAGTCTAGGTTAGGTCTGTGATTTTCACTCATCAGACTCATACTTTCGCATTCTTCACATACTTGTTGAACGGATCCAGGGTTTTTTCTGGTTTGGATCACGTAGTAATGTGGGACCTCACTGAAACAGTCCATTAAACCTGGTTTCGATCAATATTTTTTAGGATAACGCACGTTAGGTCTAGGTTAGGCCGGGGATTTTCACTCATCAGACTCATACTTTCGCATTCTTCACATACTTGTTGAACGGATCCTGTGTTTTTACTGGATTGCATCACGTAGTAATGAAGTACGACACTGAAACAGTCAATTAAACCTGGTTTCCATCAATGTTTTAGAGGATAAGGCATGTTAGGTCTGGGTTTGGCCTGGGATTTTCACTCATCAGACTCATACTTTGGCATACTTCACATACTTGTTGAACGGATCCTGGGTTTTTTCTGGTTTGGATCACGTAGTAATATGGGACCACACTGAAACAATCAATTAAACCTGGTCTTGATAAATATTTTAGAGGATAACGCATGTTAGGTCTGGATTAGGTCTAGGATTTGCCCTCGTCAGGCTCATACATTCGCATATTTCTCATACTTCATGGCTGGATTCTGGGCTATTACTGGATTGGATCACGTAGTAATGTGGTACCACACTGAAACAGTCAATTAAATCTGGTTTCGATGAATATTTTAGAGAATAATTCATGTTAGGTCTGGGTTAGGTCTGGGATTTGCTCTCATCAGGCTCATTCTTTCGCATATCTCTCATACTTGATGGCTAGATCCTGGGCTTTTTCTGGATTGCACCACGTAGTAATGTGGTACCACACTGAAACAGTCAATTAAACCTGGTTTCGATCAATATTTTAGAGAATAATTCATGTTAGGTCTAGGTTAGGTCTGGGATTTGCACTCATCAGACTCATTCTTTCGCATATTTCTCATACTTGATAGCTAGATCCTGGGCTTTTTCTGGATTGCATCACGTAGTAATGAAGTACAACACTAAAACAGTCAATTAAACCTGGTTTCCATCAATATCTTAGAGGACAACGCAAGTTAGGTCTGGGATAGGTCTGGGATTTGCCCTCATCAGACTCTTACGTTCGCATTCTTCACATACTTGTTGAACGGATCCTGGGTTTTTTCTGGTTTGGATCACGTAGTAATGTGGTACCACACTGAAACATTCAAATAAACCTGGTCTTGATAAATATTTTAGAGGATAACGCATGTTGGGTTTGGGTTAGGTCTAGGATTTGCCCACATCAGGCTCATACTTTCGCATATTTCTCATACTTCATGGATAGATCCTGGGCTGTTTCTTGATTGTATCACGTAGTAATGTGGTACCACGCTGAAACAGTCAATTAAACCTTGTTTCGATCAATATTTTAGAGGATAACGCAAGTTAGGTCTGGGATAGGTCTGGGATTCGCCCTCATCAGGCTCATACTTTCGCACACTTCACATACTCGTTTAACAGATCCGGGGTTTTTTCTGGTTTGGTTCACGTAGTAATGTGGTACCACACTGAAACATTCAATTAAACCTGGTCTTGATCAATATTTTAGAGGATAACGCATGTTAGGTTTGGGTTAGGTCCAGGATTTGCCCTCATCAGGCTCATACTTTCGCATATTTCTCATACTTCATGGCTAGATCCTGGGCTATTTCTGGATTGGATCACGTAGTAATGTGGTACCACACTGAAACATTCAATGAAACCTGGTCTGGATAAATATTTTAGAGGATAACGCATCTTAGGTCTGTGTTAGGTCTAAGATTTGCTCTCATCAGGCTCATTCTTTCGCATATCTCTCATACTTGATGGCTAGATCCTGGGCTTTTTCCGGATTGCATCACGTAGTAATGAAGTCCAACAATGAAACAGCCCACTAAACCTGGTTTCGATCAATAGTTTAGAGGATAACGAAAGTTATGTCTAGGTTAGGCCTGGGATTTTCACTCATCAGACTCATTCTTTCGCATTCGTCACATACCTGTTGGACGGATCATGGGTTTTTTCTGGTTTGGATCACGTAGTAATGTGGGACCACACTGAAACAATCAATTAATCCTGGTCTTGTTAAATATTTTAGAGGTTAACGCATGTTAGGTCTGGGTTAGGTCTAGCATTTGCTCTCGTCAGGCTCATACTTTCGCATATTTCTCATACTTGATGGCTAGATCCTGGGCTATTTCTGGATTGGATCACGTAGTAATGCGGTACCACACTGAAACAGTCAATTAAACCTGGTTTCGATCAATATTTTAGAGGATAACGCAAGTTAGGTCTAGGTTAGGCCGAGAATTTTCACTCATCAGACTCATACTTTCGCATTCTTCACATACTTGTTGAACGGATCCTGGGGTTTTACTGGATTTGATCACGTAGTAATGTGGTACCACACTGAAACAGTCAATTAAACCTGGTTTCGATCAATATTTTAGAGGATAACGCAAGTTAGGTCTGGGATAGGTCTAGGATTTGCCCTCATCAGGCTCATTCTTTCGCATATTTCTCATACTTGATGGCTAGATCCTGGGCTTTTTCTGGATTGCATCACGTAGTATTGTGGTACCACACTGAAACAGTCGATTAAACCAGGTTTTGATCAATATTTTTGAGGATAACGCATGTTAGGTCTAGGTTCGGCCCGGGATTTTCACTCATCAGACTCATTCTTTCGCATTCTTCACATACTTGTTGAACGGATCCTGGGTTTTTTCTGGTTTGGATCACGTAGTAATGTGGTAACTCACTGAAACAGTCGATTAAACCTGGTTTCGATCAATATTTTAGAGAATAATTCATGTTAGGTCTAGGTTAGGTCTGGGATTTGCACTCATCAGACTCATTCTTTCGCATATTTCTCATACTTGATGGCTAGATCCTGGGCTTTTTCTGGATTGCATCACGTAGTAATGAAGTAGAACACTGAAACAGTCAATTAAACCTGGTTTCCATCAATATCTTAGAGGACAACGCAAGTTAGGTCTGGGAAAGGTCTGGGATTTGCCCTCAGCAGACTCTTACGTTCGCATTCTTCACATACTTGTTGAACGGATCCTGGGTTTTTTCTGGTTTGGATCACGTAGTAATGTGGTACCACACTGAAACATTCAAATAAACCTGGTCATGATAAATATTTTAGAGGATAACGCATGTTGGGTTTGGGTTAGGTCTAGGATTTGCCCACATCAGGCTCATACTTTCGCATATTTCTCATACTTCATGGCTAGATCCTGGGCTGTTTCTGGATTGTATCACGTAGTAATGTGGTACCACGCTGAAACTGTCAATTAAACCTTGTTTCGATCAATATTTTGGAGGATAACGCAAGTTAGGTCTGGGATAGGTCTGGGATTCGCCCTCATCAGGCTCATACTTTCGCACACTTCACATACTCGTTTAACAGATCCTGGGTTTTTTCTGGTTTGGTTCACGTAGTAATGTGGTACCACACAGAAACATTCAATTAAACCTGGTCTTGATCAATATTTTAGAGGATAACGCATGTTAGGTTTGGGTTAGGTCTAGGATTTGCCCTCATCAGGCTCATACTTTCGCATATTTCTCATACTTCATGGCTAGATCCTGGGCTATTTCTGGATTGGATCACGTAGTAATGTGGTACCACACTGAAACATTCAATGAAACCTGGTCTGGATAAATATTTTAGAGGATAACGCATCTTAGGTCTGTGTTAGGTCTAAGATTTGCCCTCCTCAGGCTCACAGTTTCGCGTTTTTCGCATACTTGTTGAACAGATCCTGGGTTTTCTCTGGTTTGGATCACGAAGTAGTGAGTTACCACACTGAAACAGTCCATTAAACCTGGTTTCGCTCAATATTTTAGAAGATAACGCATGTTAGGCCTGGGTTAGGACTAGGACTTGCCCTCATCAGGCTCATACTTTCGCATATTTCTCATACTTCATGGCTGGATCCTGGGCTATTACTGGATTGGATCACGTAGTAATGTGGTACCACACTGAAACAGTCAATTAAACCCGGTTTCGATCAATATTTTAGAGAATAATTCATGTTAGGTCTGGGTTAGGTCTGGGATTTGCTCTCATCAGGCTCATTCTTTCGCATATTTCTCATACTTGATGGCTAGATCCTGGGATTTTTCTGGATTGCATCACGTAGTAATGAAGTACAACACTGAAACAGTCAATTAAACCTGGTTTCGATCAATATTTTAGAGAATAATTCATGTTAGGTCTAGGTTAGGCCTGGGATTTACCCTCATCAGGGTCATACTTTCGCAGTTCTAACATACATGTTGACCTGATCGAGGGTTTTTTCTGCTTTGGATCACGTAGTAAAGTGGTACCACACTGAAACAGTCCAAAAAACCTGGTTTGGATCAATATTTTAGAGGATAATGCATGTTAGGTCTAGGTTAGCCCTGAAATTTTCACTCATCAGACTCATACTTTCGCATTCTTCAGATACTTGTTGAACGGATCCTGGGTTTTTTCTGGTATGGTTCACGTAGTAATGTGGTACCACACTGAAACAATCAATTAAACCAGGTGTGATAAATATTTTAGATGATAACGTATGTTAGGTCTGGGTTAGGTCTAGGATTTGCCCTCATCAGGCTCATACTTTCGCAAATTTCTCATACTTCATGGCTACATCCTGGGCTATTTCTGGATTGGATCACGTAGTAATATGGTACCACACTGAGACAGTCAATTAAACCTTGTTTCGATCAATATTTTGGAGGATAACGCAAGTTAGGTCTGGGATAGGTCTGGAATTCGCCCTCATCAGGCTCATACTTTCGCACACTTCACATACTCGTTTAACAGATCCTGGGTTTTTTCTGGTTTGGTTCACGTAGTAATGTGGTACCACACTGAAACAGTCAATTAAACCTGGTTTCGATCAATATTTTAGAGAATAATTCATGTTAGGTCTGGGGTAGGTCTGGGATTTGCTCTCATCAGGCTCATTCTTTCGCACACTTCACATACTCGTTGAACAGATCCTGGGTTATTTTCTGGTTTGGATCCCATAGTAATGTGGTACCACACTGAAACAGTCGATTAAACCAGGTTTCGATCAATATTTTTGAGGATAACGCATATTAGGTCTAGGTTAGGCCTGGGATTTTCACTCATCAGACTCATACTTTCGGATTCTTCTCATACTTGTTGAACGGATCCTGGGTTTTTTCTGGTTTGGATCACGTAGTAATGTGGTACCACACTGAAACAGTCAATTAAACCTGGTTTTGATCAATATTTTAGAGAATAATTCATGTTAGGTCTAGGTTAGGTCTGGGATTTGCTCTCATCAGGCTCATTCTTTCGCATATTTCTCATACTTGATGGCTAGATCCTGGCCTTTTTCTGGATTGCATCACGTAGTAATGAAGTACAACACTGAAACAGTCAATTAAACCTGGATTCCATCAATATCTTAGAGGACAACGCAAGTTAGGTCTGGGATAGGTCTGGGATTTGCCCACATCAGGCTCATACTTTCGCGTTTTTCACATACTCGTTGAACAGCTCCTGGGTTATTTTCTGGTTTGGATCGCATAGTAATGTGGTACCACACTGAAACAGTCGATTAAACCAGGTTTCGATCAATATTTTTGAGGATAACGCATGTTAGGTCTAGGTTAGGCCTGGGATTATCACTCATCAGACTCATACTTTCGCATTCTTCTCATACTTGTTGAACGGATCCTGGGTTTTTTCTGGTTTGGGTCACGTAGTAGTGTGGTACCACACTGAAACAGTCGATTAAACCTGGTTTCGATCAATATTTTTGAGGATAACGCATGTTAGGTCTGGGTTAGGTCTAGGATTTGCCCTCGTCAGGCTCATACTTTCGCATATTTCTCATTCTTCATGACTAGATCCTGGGCTATTTCTGGATTGTATCACGTAGTAATGTGGTACCACACAGAAACAGTCAATTAAACCTGGTTTAATCAATATTTTAGAGGATAACGCAAGTTAGGTCTGGGATAGGCCGGGGATTTTCACTCATCAGACTCATACTTTCGCATTCTTCACATACTTGTTGAACGGATCCTGGGTTTTTTCTGGTTTGGATCACGTAGTAATGTGGGACCACACTGAAACAGTCAATTAAACCTGGTTTCGATCAATATATTAGAGAATAATTCATGTCAGGTCTAGGTTAGGTCTGGGATTTGCTCTCATCAGGCTCATTCTTTCGCATATTTCTCATACTTGATGGCTAGATCCAGGCCTTTTTCTGGATTGCATCAGGTAGTAATGAAGTACAACACTGAAACAGTCAATTAAACCTGGTTTCCATCAATATTTTAGAGGACAACGCGTGATAGGTCTAGGTTAGGCCTGGGATTTGCCCTCATCAGGGTCATACTTTCGTAGTTTTAACATACATGTTGACCTGATCGAGGGTTTTTTCTGCTTTGGATCACGTAGTAAAGTGGTACCACACTGAAACAGTCCATTAAACCTGGTATGGATCAATATTTTAGAGGATAACGCATGTTAGGTCTAGGTTAGCCCTGGGATTTTCACTCATCAGACTCATTCTTTCGCATTCTTCACATACTTGTTGAACGGATCCTGGGTTTTTTCTGGTTTGGATCACGTAGTAATGTGGTACCTCACTGAAACAGTCGATTAAACCTGGTTTCGATCAATATTTTAGAGAATAATTCATGTTAGGTCTAGGTCAGGTCTGGGATTTGCACTCATCAGACTCATTCTTTCGCATATTTCTCATACTTGATGGCTAGATCCTGGGCTTTTTCTGGATTGCATCACGTAGTAATGAAGTACAACACTGAAACAGTCAATTAAACCTGGTTTCCATCAATATCTTAGAGGACAACGCAAGTTAGGTCTGGGAAAGGTCTGGGATTTGCCCTCAGCAGACTCTTACGTTCGCATTCTTCACATACTTGTTGAACGGATCCTGGGTTTTTTCTGGTTTGGATCACGTAGTAATGTGGTACCACACTGAAACATTCAAATAAACCTGGTCATGATAAATATTTTAGAGGATAACGCATGTTGGGTTTGGGTTAGGTCTAGGATTTGCCCACATCAGGCTCATACTTTCGCATAATTCTCACACTTCATGGCTAGATCCTGGGCTGTTTCTGGATTGTATCACGTAGTAATGTGGTACCACGCTGAAACAGTCAATTAAACCTTGTTTCGATGAATATTTTGGAGGATAACGCAAGTTAGGTCTGGGATAGGTCTGGGATTCGCCCTCATCAGGCTCATACTTTCGCACACTTCACATACTCGTTTAACAGATCCTGGGTTTTTTCTGGTTTGGTTCACGTAGTAATGTGGTACCACACAGAAACATTCAATTAAACCTGGTCTTGATCAATATTTTAGAGGATAACGCATGTTAGGTTTGGGTTAGGTCTAGGATTTGCCCTCATCAGGCTCATACTTTCGCATATTTCTCATACTTCATGGCTAGATCCTGGGCTATTTCTGGATTGGATCACGTAGTAATGTGGTACCACACTGAAACATTCAATGAAACCTGGTCTGGATAAATATTTTAGAGGGTAACGCATCTTAGGTCTGTGTTAGGTCTAAGATTTGCCCTCCTCAGGCTCACAGTTTCGCGTTTTTCGCATACTTGTTGAACAGATCCTGGGTTTTCTCTGGTTTGGATCACGAAGTAGTCAGTTACCACACTGAAACAGTCCATTAAACCTGGTTTCGCTCAATATTTTAGAAGATAACGCATGTTAGACCTGGGTTAGGACTAGGACTTGCCCTTATCAGGCTCATACTTTCGCATATTTCTCATACTTCATGGCTCGATCCTGGGCTATTACTGGATTGGATCACGTAGTAATGTGGTACCACACTGAAACAGTCAATTAAACCTGGTTTCGATCAATATTTTAGAGAATAATTCATGTTAGGTCTGGGTTAGGTCTGGGATTTGCTCTCATCAGGCTCATTCTTTCGCATATTTCTCATACTTGATGGCTAGATCCTGGGATTTTTCTGGATTGCATCACGTAGTAATGAAGTACAACACTGAAACAGTCAATTAAACCTGGTTTCGATCAATATTTTAGAGAATAATTCATGTTAGGTCTAGGTTAGGCCTGGGATTTACCCTCATCAGGGTCATACTTTCGCAGTTCTAACATACATGTTGACCTGATCGAGGGTTTTTTCTGCTTTGGATCACGTAGTAAAGTGGTACCACACTGAAACAGTCCAAAAAACCTGGTTTCGATCAATATTTTAGAGAATAATTCATGTTAGGTCTAGGTTAGGTCTGGGATTTGCACTCATCAGACTCATTCTTTCGCATATTTCTCATACTTGATGGCTAGATCCTGGGCTTTTTCTGGATTGCATCACGTAGTAATGAAGTAGAACACTGAAACAGTCAATTAAACCTGGTTTCCATCAATATCTTAGAGGACAACGCAAGTTAGGTCTGGGAAAGGTCTGGGATTTGCCCTCAGCAGACTCTTACGTTCGCATTCTTCACATACTTGTTGAACGGATCCTGGGTTTTTTCTGGTTTGGATCACGTAGTAATGTGGTACCACACTGAAACATTCAAATAAACCTGGTCATGATAAATATTTTAGAGGATAACGCATGTTGGGTTTGGGTTAGGTCTAGGATTTGCCCACATCAGGCTCATACTTCCGCATATTTCTCATACTTCATGGCTAGATCCTGGGCTGTTTCTGGATTGTATCACGTAGTAATGTGGTACCACGCTGAAACAGTCAATTAAACCTTGTTTCGATCAATATTTTGGAGGATAACGCAAGTTAGGTCTGGGATAGGTCTGGGATTCGCCCTCATCAGGCTCATACTTTCGCACACTTCACATACTCGTTTAACAGATCCTGGGTTTTTTCTGGTTTGGTTCACGTAGTAATGTGGTACCACACAGAAACATTCAATTAAACCTGGTCTTGATCAATATTTTAGAGGATAACGCATGATAGGTTTGGGTTAGGTCTAGGATTTGCCCTCATCAGGCTCATACTTTCGCATATTTCTCATACTTCATGGCTAGATCCTGGGCTATTTCTGGATTGGATCACGTAGCAATGTGGTACCACACTGAAACATTCAATGAAACCTGGTCTGGATAAATATTTTAGAGGATAACGCATCTTAGGTCTGTGTTAGGTCTAAGATTTGCCCTCCTCAGGCTCACAGTTTCGCGTTTTTCGCATACTTGTTGAACAGATCCTGGGTTTTCTCTGGTTTGGATCACGAAGTAGTGAGTTACCACACTGAAACAGTCCATTAAACCTGGTTTCGCTCAATATTTTAGAAGATAACGCATGTTAGGCCTGGGTTAGGACTAGGACTTGCCCTCATCAGGCTCATACTTTCGCATATTTCTCATACTTCATGGCTGGATCCTGGGCTATTACTGGATTGGATCACGTAGTAATGTGGTACCACACTGAAACAGTCAATTAAACCTGGTTTCGATCAATATTTTAGAGAATAATTCATGTTAGGTCTGGGTTAGGTCTGGGATTTGCTCTCATCAGGCTCATTCTTTCGCATATTTCTCATACTTGATGGCTAGATCCTGGGATTTTTCTGGATTGCATCACGTAGTAATGAAGTACAACACTGAAACAGTCAATTAAACCTGGTTTCGATCAATATTTTAGAGAATAATTCATGTTAGGTCTGGGTTAGGTCTGGGATTTGCTCTCATCAGGCTCATTCTTTCGCATATTTCTCATACTTGATGGCTAGATCCTGGGATTTTTCTGGATTGCATCACGTAGTAATGAAGTACAACACTGAAACAGTCAATTAAACCTGGTTTCGATCAATATTTTAGAGAATAATTCATGTTAGGTCTAGGTTAGGCCTGGGATTTACCCTCATCAGGGTCATACTTTCGCAGTTCTAACATACATGTTGACCTGATCGAGGGTTTTTTCTGCTTTGGATCACGTAGTAAAGTGGTACCACACTGAAACAGTCCAAAAAACCTGGTTTGGATCAATATTTTAGAGGATAATGCATGTTAGGTCTAGGTTAGCCCTGAAATTTTCACTCATCAGACTCATACTTTCGCATTCTTCAGATACTTGTTGAACGGATCCTGGGTTTTTTCTGGTATGGTTCACGTAGTAATGTGGTACCACACTGAAACAATCAATTAAACCAGGTGTGATAAATATTTTAGATGATAACGTATGTTAGGTCTGGGTTAGGTCTAGGATTTGCCCTCATCAGGCTCATACTTTCGCAAATTTCTCATACTTCATGGCTACATCCTGGGCTATTTCTGGATTGGATCACGTAGTAATGTGGTACCACACTGAGACAGTCAATTAAACCTTGTTTCGATCAATATTTTGGAGGATAACGCAAGTTAGGTCTGGGATAGGTCTGGAATTCGCCCTCATCAGGCTCATACTTTCGCACACTTCACATACTCGTTTAACAGATCCTGGGTTTTTTCTGGTTTGGTTCACGTAGTAATGTGGTACCACACTGAAACAGTCAATTAAACCTGGTTTCGATCAATATTTTAGAGAATAATTCATGTTAGGTCTGGGGTAGGTCTGGGATTTGCTCTCATCAGGCTCATTCTTTCGCACACTTCACATACTCGTTGAACAGATCCTGGGTTATTTTCTGGTTTGGATCCCATAGTAATGTGGTACCACACTGAAACAGTCGATTAAACCAGGTTTCGATCAATATTTTTGAGGATAACGCATATTAGGTCTAGGTTAGGCCTGGGATTTTCACTCATCAGACTCATACTTTCGGATTCTTCTCATACTTGTTGAACGGATCCTGGGTTTTTTCTGGTTTGGATCACGTAGTAATGTGGTACCACACTGAAACAGTCAATTAAACCTGGTTTTGATCAATATTTTAGAGAATAATTCATGTTAGGTCTAGGTTAGGTCTGGGATTTGCTCTCATCAGGCTCATTCTTTCGCATATTTCTCATACTTGATGGCTAGATCCTGGCCTTTTTCTGGATTGCATCACGTAGTAATGAAGTACAACACTGAAACAGTCAATTAAACCTGGATTCCATCAATATCTTAGAGGACAACGCAAGTTAGGTCTGGGATAGGTCTGGGATTTGCCCACATCAGGCTCATACTTTCGCGTTTTTCACATACTCGTTGAACAGCTCCTGGGTTATTTTCTGGTTTGGATCGCATAGTAATGTGGTACCACACTGAAACAGTCGATTAAACCAGGTTTCGATCAATATTTTTGAGGATAACGCATGTTAGGTCTAGGTTAGGCCTGGGATTATCACTCATCAGACTCATACTTTCGCATTCTTCTCATACTTGTTGAACGGATCCTGGGTTTTTTCTGGTTTGGGTCACGTAGTAGTGTGGTACCACACTGAAACAGTCGATTAAACCTGGTTTCGATCAATATTTTTGAGGATAACGCATGTTAGGTCTGGGTTAGGTCTAGGATTTGCCCTCGTCAGGCTCATACTTTCGCATATTTCTCATTCTTCATGGCTAGATCCTGGGCTATTTCTGGTTTGGATCGCATAGTAATGTGGTACCACACTGAAACAGTCGATTAAACCAGGTTTCGATCAATATTTTTGAGGATAACGCATGTTAGGTCTAGGTTAGGCCTGGGATTATCACTCATCAGACTCATACTTTCGCATTCTTCACATACTTGTTGAACGGATCCTGGGTTTTTTCTGGTTTGGATCACGTAGTAATGTGGGACCACACTGAAACAGTCCATTAAACCTGGTTTCGATCAATATTTTTTAGGATAACGCACGTAAGGTCTAGGTTAGGCCGGGGATTTTCACTCATCAGACTCATACTTTCGCATTCTTCACATACTTGTTGAACGGATCCTGTGTTTTTACTGGATTGCATCACGTAGTAATGAAGTACGACACTGAAACAGACAATTAAACCTGGTTTCCATCATTGTTTTAGAGGATAAGGCATGTTAGGTCTGGGTTTGGCCTGGGATTTTCACTCATCAGACTCATACTTTGGCATACTTCACATACTTGTTGAACGGATCCTGGGTTTTTTCTGGTTTGGATCACGTAGTAATATGGGACCACACTGAAACAATCAATTAAACCTGGTCTTGATAAATATTTTAGAGGATAACGCATGTTAGGTCTGGATTAGGTCTAGGATTTGCCCTCGTCAGGCTCATACATTCGCATATTTCTCATACTTCATGGCTGGATCCTGGGCTATTACTGGATTGGATCACGTAGTAATGTGGTACCACACTGAAACAGTCAATTAAATCTGGTTTCGATGAATATTTTAGAGAATAATTCATGTTAGGTCTGCTGTTAGGTCTGGGATTTGCTCTCATCAGGCTCATTCTTTCGCATATCTCTCATACTTGATGGCTAGATCCTGGGCTTTTTCTGGATTGCACCACGTAGTAATGTGGTACCACACTGAAACAGTCAATTAAACCTGGTTTCGATCAATATTTTAGAGAATAATTCATGTTAGGTCTAGGTTAGGTCTGGGATTTGCACTCATCAGACACATTCTTTCGCATATTTCTCATACTTGATAGCTAGATCCTGGGCTTTTTCTGGATTGCATCACGTAGTAATGAAGTACAACACTAAAACAGTCAATTAAACCTGGTTTCCATCAATATTTTAGAGGATAACGCAAGTTAGGTCTGGGATAGGTCTGGGATTCGCCCTCATCAGGCTCATACTTTCGCACACTTCACATACTCGTTTAACAGATCCGGGGTTTTTCCTGGTTTGGTTCACGTAGTAATGTGGTACCACACTGAAACATTCAATTAAACCTGGTCTTGATCAATATTTTAGAGGATAACGCATGTTAGGTTTGGGTTAGGTCTAGGATTTGCCCTCATCAGGCTCATACTTTCGCATATTTCTCATACTTCATGGCTAGATCCTGGGCTATTTCTGGATTGGATCACGTAGTAATGTGGTACCACACTGAAACATTCAATGAAACCTGGTCTGGATAAATATTTTAGAGGATAACGCATCTTAGGTCTGTGTTAGGTCTAAGATTTGCTCTCATCAGGCTCATTCTTTCGCATATCTCTCATACTTGATGGCTAGATCCTGGGCTTTTTCTGGATTGCATCACGTAGTAATGAAGTACAACAATGAAACAGCCCACTAAACCTGGTTTCGATCAATAGTTTAGAGGATAACGAAAGTTATGTCTAGGTTAGGCCGAGAATTTTCACTCATCAGACTCATACTTTCGCATTCTTCACATACTTGTTGAACGGATCCTGGGGTTTTACTGGATTTGATCACGTAGTAATGTGGTACCACACTGAAACAGTCAATTAAACCTGGTTTCGATCAATATTTTAGAGGATAACGCAAGTTAGGTCTGGGATAGGTCTAGGATTTGCCCTCATCAGGCTCATTCTTTCGCATATTTCTCATACTTGATGGCTAGATCCTGGGCTTTTTCTGGATTGCATCATGTAGTATTGTGGTACCACACTGAAACAGTCGATTAAACCAGGTTTTGATCAATATTTTTGAGGATATCGCATGTTAGGTCTAGGTTCGGCCCGGGATTTTCACTCATCAGACTCATTCTTTCGCATTCTTCACATACTTGTTGAACGGATCCTGGGTTTTTCCTGGTTTGGATCACGTAGTAATGTGGTACCTCACTGAAGCAGTCGATTAAACCTGGTTTCGATCAATATTTTAGAGAATAATTCATGTTAGGTCTAGGTTAGGTCTGGGATTTGCACTCATCAGACTCATTCTTTCGCATATTTCTCATACTTGATGGCTAGATCCTGGGCTTTTTCTGGATTGCATCACGTAGTAATGAAGTACAACACTGAAACAGTCAATTAAACCTGGTTTCCATCAATATCTTAGAGGACAACGCAAGTTAGGTCTGGGAAAGGTCTGGGATTTGCCCTCAGCAGACTCTTACGTTCGCATTCTTCACATACTTGTTGAACGGATCCTGGGTTTTTTCTGGTATGGATCACGTAGTAATGTGGTACCACACTGAAACATTCAAATAAACCTGGTCATGATAAATATTTAAGAGGATAACGCATGTTGGGTTTGGGTTAGGTCTAGGATTTGCCCACATCAGGCTCATACTTTCGCATATTTCTCATACTTCATGGCTAGATCCTGGGCTGTTTCTGGATTGTATCACGTAGTAATGTGGTACCACGCTGAAACAGTCAATTAAACCTTGTTTCGATCAATATTTTGGAGGATAACGCATGTTGGGTTTGGGTTAGGTCTAGGATTTGCCCTCATCAGGCTCATACTTTCGCATATTTCTCATACTTCATGGCTAGATCCTGGGCTATTTCTGGATTGGATCACGTAGTAATGAAGTACAACACTGAAGCAGTCAATTAAACCTGGATTCTATCAATATCTTAGAGGACAACGCAAGTTAGGTCTGGGATAAGTCTGGGATTTGCCCATATCAGGCTCATACTTTCGCGTTTTTGACATACTCGTTGAACAGCTCCTGGGTTATTTTCTGGTTTGGATCGCATAGTAATGTGGTACCACACTGAAACAGTCGATTAAACCAGGTTTCGATCAATATTTTTGAGGATAACGCATGTTAGGTCTAGGTTAGGCCTGGGATTATCACTCATCAGACTCATACTTTCGCATTCTTCTCATACTTGTTGAACGGATCCTGGGTTTTTTCTGGATTAGGTCACGTAGTAGTGTGGTACCACACTGAAACAGTCGATTAAACCTGGTTTCGATCAATATTTTTGAGGATAACGCATGTTAGGTCTGGGTTAGGTCTAGGATTTGCCCTCGTCAGGCTCATACTTTCGCATATTTCTCATTCTTCATGGCTAGATCCTGGGCTATTTCTGGATTGTATCACGTAGTAATGTGGTACCACACAGAAACAGTCGATTAAACCTGGTTTCGATCAATATTTTTGAGGATAACGCATGTTAGGTCTAGGTTAGGCCGGGGATTTTCACTCATCAGACTCATACTTTCGCATTCTTCACATACTTGTTGAGCGGATCCTGGGTTTTTTCTGGTTTGGATCACGTAGTAATGTGGGACCACACTGAAACAGTCAATTAAACCTGGTTTCGATCAATATATTAGAGAATAATTCATGTTAGGTCTACGTTAGGTCTGGGATTTGCTCTCATCAGGCTCATTCTTTCGCATATTTCTCATACTTGATGGCTAGATCCAGGCCTTTTTCTGGATTGCATCACGTAGTAATGAAGTACAACACTGAAACAGTCAATTAAACCTGGTTTCCATCAATATTTTAGAGGACAACGCATGATAGGTCTTGGTTAGGCCTGGGATTTGCCCTCATCAGGGTCATACTTTCGTAGCTTTAACATACATGTTGACCTGATCGAGGGTTTTTTCTGCTTTGGATCACGTAGTAAAGTGGTACCACACTGAAACAGTCCATTAAACCTGGTATGGATCAATATTTTAGAGGATAACGCATGTTAGGTCTAGGTTAGCCCTGGGATTTTCACTCATCAGACTCATACTTTCGCATTCTTCACATACTTGTTGAACGGATCCTGGGTTTTTTCTGGTTTGGATCACGTAGTAATGTGGGACCACACTGAAACAGTCAATTAAACCTGGTTTCGATCAATATATTACAGAATAATTCATGTTAGGTCTAGGTTAGGTCTGGGATTTGCTCTCATCAGGCTCATTCTTTCGCATATTTCTCATACTTGATGGCTAGATCCAGGCCTTTTTCTGGATTGCATCACGTAGTAATGAAGTACAACACTGAAACAGTCAATTAAACCTGGTTTCCATCAATATTTTAGAGGACAACGCATGATAGGTCTTGGTTAGGCCTGGGATTTGCCCTCATCAGGGTCATACTTTCGTAGTTTTAACATACATGTTGACCTGATCGAGGGTTTTTTCTGCTTTGGATCACGTAGTAAAGTGGTACCACACTGAAACAGTCCATTAAACCTGGTATGGATCAATATTTTAGAGGATAACGCATGTTAGGTCTAGGTTAGCCCTGGGATTTTCACTCATCAGACTCATACTTTCGCATTCTTCACATACTTGTTGAACGGATCCTGGGTTTTTTCTGGATTGTATCACGTAGTAATGTGGTACCACACAGAAACAGTCGATTAAACCTGGTTTCGATCAATATTTTTGAGGATAACGCATGTTAGGTCTAGGTTAGCCCTGGGATTTTCACTCATCAGACTCATACTTTCGCATTCTTCACATACTTGTTGAACGGATCCTGGGTTTTTTCTGGTTTGGTTCACGTAGTAATGTGGTACCACACTGAAACATTCGATTAAACCTGATCTTGATCAATATTTTAGAGGATAACGCATGTTAGGTTTGGGTTAGGTCTGGGATTTGCTCTCATCAGGCTCATTCTTTCGCATATTTCTCATACTTGATGGCTAGTTCCTGGGCTTTTTCCGGATTGAATCACGTAGTAATGAAGTACAACACTGAAGCAGTCAATTAAACCTGGTTTCCATCAATATCTTAGCGGACAACGCAAATTAGGTCTGGGATAGGTCTGGGATTTGCCCACATCAGGCTCATACTTTCGCGTTTTTCACATACTCGTTGAACAGATCCGGGGTTATTTTCTGGTTTGGATCGCATAGTAATGTGGTACCACACTGAAACAGTCGATTAAACCAGGTTTCGATCAGTATTTTTGAGGATAACGCATGTTAGGTCTAGGTTAGGCCTGGGATTTTCACTCATCAGACTCATACTTTCGCATTCTTCTCATACTTGTTGAACGGATCCTGGGTTTTTTCTGGTTTGGATCACGTAGTCATGTGGGACCACACAGAAACAATCAATTAAACCTGGTCTTGATAAATATTTTAGAGGATAACGCATGTTAGGTCTGGGTTAGGTCTAGGATTTGCCCTCGTCAGGCTCATACTTTCGCATATTTCTCATACTTCATGGCTAGATGCTGGGCTATTTCTGGATTGTATCACGTAGTAATGTGGTACCACACAGAAACAGTCAATTAAACCTGGTTTCGATCAATATTTTAGAGGATAACGCAAGTTAGGTCTGGGATAGGTCTGGGATTTTCCCTCATCAGGCTCATACTTTCGCGTTTTTCACATACTTGTTGAACAGATCCTGGGGTTTTTCTGGATTGGGTCACGTAGTAGTGTGGTGCCACACTGAAACAGTCGATTAAACCTGGTTTCGATCAATATTTTTGAGGATAACGCATGTTAGGTCTAGGTTAGGCCGGGGATTTTCACTCATCAGACTCATACTTTCGCATTCTTCACATACTTGTTGAACGGATCCTGGGTTTTTCCTGGTTTGGATCACGTAGTAATGTGGGACCACACTGAAACAGTCAATTAAACCTGGTCTTGATAAATATTTTAGAGGATAACGCATGTTAGGTCTGGGTTAGGTCTAGGATTTGCCCTCGTCAGGCTCATACTTTCGCATATTTCTCATACTTCATGGCTAGATCCAGGGCTATTTCTGGATTGTATCACGTAGTAATGTGGTACCACACAGAAACAGTCAATTAAACCTGGTTTCGATCAATATTTTAGAGGATAATGCATGTTAGGTCTAGGTTAGGCCGGGGATTTTCACTCATCAGACTCATACTTTCGCATTCTTCACATACTTGTTGAACGGATCCTGGGTTTTTTCTGGTTTGGATCACGTAGTAATGTGGGACCACACTGAAACAGTCAATTAAACCTGGTTTCGATCAATATATTAGAGAATAATTCATGTTAGGTCTAGGTTAGGTCTGGGATTTGCTCTCATCAGGCTCATTCTTTCGCATATTTCTCATACTTGATGGCTAGATCCAGGCCTTTGTCTGGATTGCATCACGTAGTAATGAAGTACAACACTCAAACAGTCAATTAAACCTGGTTTCCATCAATATTTTAGAGGACAACGCATGATAGGTCTAGGTTAGGCCTGGGATTTGCCCTCATCAGGGTCATACTTTCGTAGTTTTAACATACATGTTGACCTGATCGAGGGTTTTTTCTGCTTTGGATCACGTAGTAAAGTGGTACCACACTGAAGCAGTCCATTAAACCTGGTATGGATCAATATTTTAGAGGATAACGCATGTTAGGTCTAGGTTAGCCCTGGGATTTTCACTCATCAGACTCATACTTTCGCATTCTTCACATACTTGTTGAACGGATCCTGGGTTGTTTCTGGTTTGGATCACGTAGTAATGTGGGACCACACTGAAACAGTCAATTAAACCTGGTTTCGATCAATACTTTAGAGGATAACGCAAGTTAGGTCTGGGATAGGTCTGGGATTTTCCCTCATCAGGCTCATACTTTCGCGTTTTTCACATACTTGTTGAACAGATCCTGGGTTTTTTCTGGATTGGGTCACGTAGTAGTGTGGTACCAAACTGAAACAGTCGATTAAACCTGGTTTCGATCAATATTTTTGAGGATAACGCATGTTAGGTCTAGGTTAGGCCGGGGATTTTCACTCATCAGACTCATACTTTCGCATTCTTCACATACTTCTTGAACAGATCCTGGTTTTTTCTGGTTTGGAACACATAGTAATGTGGTACCACACTGAAACAGTCCATTAAACCTGGTTTCGATCAATATTTTAGAGGATAATGCATGTTAGGTCTAGGTTAGGCCGGGGATTTTCACTCATCAGACTCATACTTTCGCATTCTTCACATACTTGTTGAACGGATCCTGGGTTTTTTCTGGTTTGGATCACGTAGTAATGTGGGACCACACTGAAACAGTCAATTAAACCTGGTTTCGATCAATATATTAGAGAATAATTCATGTTAGGTCTAGGTTAGGTCTGGGATTTGCTCTCATCAGGCTCATTCTTTCGCATATTTCTCATACTTGATGGCTAGATCCAGGCCTTTGTCTGGATTGCATCACGTAGTAATGAAGTACAACACTCAAACAGTCAATTAAACCTGGTTTCCATCAATATTTTAGAGGACAACGCATGATAGGTCTAGGTTAGGCCTGGGATTTGCCCTCATCAGGGTCATACTTTCGTAGTTTTAACATACATGTTGACCTGATCGAGGGTTTTTTCTGCTTTGGATCACGTAGTAAAGTGGTACCACACTGAAACAGTCCATTAAACCTGGTATGGATCAATATTTTAGAGGATAACGCATGTTAGGTCTAGGTTAGCCCTGGGATTTTCACTCATCAGACTCATACTTTCGCATTCTTCACATACTTGTTGAACGGATCCTGGGTTTTTTCTGGTTTGGATCACGTAGTAATGTGGGACCACACTGAAACAGTCAATTAAACCTGGTTTCGATCAATATATTAGAGAATAATTCATGTTAGGTCTAGGTTAGGTCTGGGATTTGCTCTCATCAGGCTCATACTTTCGCATATTTCTCATACTTGATGGCTAGATCCAGGCCTTTTTCTGGATTGCATCACGTAGTAATGAAGTACAACACTGAAACAGTCAATGAAACCTGGTTTCCATCAATATTTTAGAGGATAACGCAAGTTAGGTCTGGGATAGGTCTGGGATTTTCCCTCATCAGGCTCATACTTTCGCGTTTTTCACATACTTGTTGAACAGATCCTGGGTTTTTTCTGGATTGGGTCACGTAGTAGTGTGGTACCACACTGAAACAGTCGATTAAACCTGGTTTCGATCAATATTTTAGAGAATAATTCATGTTAGGTCTAGGTTAGTTCTGGGATTTGCTCTCATCAGGCTCATACTTTCGCATATTTCTCATACTTCATGGCTAGATCCTGGGCTGTTTCTGGATTGTATCACGTAGTAATGTGGTACCACGCTGAAACAGTCAATCAAACCTCGTTTCGATCAATATTTTAGTGGATAACGCAAGTTAGGTCTGGCATAGGTCTGGGATTCGCCCTCATCAGGCTCATACTTTCGCGTTTTTCACATACTTGTTGAACTGATCCTGGGCTTTTTCTGGTTTGGATCACGTAGTAATGTAGTACCACACCGAAACAGTCAATTAAACCTAGTTTCGATCAATATTTTAGAGAATAATTCATGTTAGGTCTAGGTTAGGACTGGGATTTGCTCTCATCAGGCTCATACTTTCGCACACTTCACATACTCGTTTGACAGATCCTGTGTTATTTTCTGGTTTGGATCGCATAGTAATGTGGTACCACACTGAAACAGTCGATTAAACCAGGTTTCGATCAATATTTTTGAGGATAACGCATGTTAGGTCTAGGTTAGCCTGGGATTCTCACTCATCAGACTCATACTTTCGCATTCTTCACATACTTGTTGAACGGATCCTGGGTTGTTTCTGGTTTGGATCACGTAGTAATGTGGGACCACACTGAAACAGTCAACTAAACCTGGTTTCGATCAATATATTAGAGAATAATTCATGTTAGGTCTAGGTTAGGTCTGGGATTTGCTCTCATCAGGCTCATTCTTTCGCATATTTCTCGTACTTGATTGCTTGATCCTGGGCTTTTTCTGGATTCCATCACGTAGTAATGAAGTACAACACTGAAACAGTCAATTAAACCTGGTTTCCATCTATATCTTAGAGGACAACGCAAGTAATGTCTGGGATAGGTCTGGGATTTGCCCACATCAGGCTCATACTTTCGCGTTTTTCACATACTTGTTGAACAGATCCTGGGTTTTTTCTGGTTTGGATCACGTAGTAGTGTGGTACCACACTGAAACAGTCCATTAAACCTGGTTTGGATCAACATTTTAGAGGATAACGCATGTTAGGTCTAGGTTAGGTCTGGGATTTTCACTCATCACTCATACTTTCGCATTCTTCTCATACTTGTTCAACGGATCCTGGGTTTTTTCTGGTTTGGATCACGTAGCAATGTGGGACCACACAGAAACAATCAATTAAACCTGGTCTTGATAAATATTTTAGAGGATAACGCATGTTAGGTCTGGGTTAGGTCTAGGATTTGCCCTCGTCAGGCTCATACTTTCGCATATTTCTCATACTTCATGGCTAGATCCTGGGCTATTTCTGGATTGTATCACGTAGTAATGTGGTACCACGCAGAAACAGTCAATTAAACCTGGTTTCGATCAATATTTTAGAGAATAATTCATGTTAGGTCTAGGTTAGGTCTGGGATTTGCTCTCATCAGGCTCGTACTTTCGCACACTACACATACTCGTTTGACAGATCCTGCGTTATTTTCTGGTTTGGATCGCATAGTAATGTGGTACCACACTGAAACAGTCGATTAAACCAGGTTTCGATCAATATTTTTGCGGATAACGCATGTTAGGTCTAGGTTAGGCCTGGGATTTTCACTCATCAGACTCATACTTTCGCATTCTTCACATACTTGTTGAACGGACCTGGGTTTTTTCTGGTTTGGATCACGTAGTAATGTGGGACCACACTGAAACAGTCAATTAAACCTGGTTTCGATCAATATAGTAGAGAATAATTCATGTTAGGTCTAGGTTAGGTCTGGGATTTGCTCTCATCAGGCTCATTCTTTCGCATATTTCTCATACTTGATGGCTAGTTCCTGGGCTTTTTCTGGATTGCATCACGTAGTAATGAAGTACAACACTGAAACAGTCAATTAAACCTGGTTTCCATTAATATCTTAGAGGACAACGCAAGTTAGGTCTGGGATAGGTCTGGGATTTGCCCACATCAGGCTCATACTTTCGCGTTTTTCAGATACTTGTTGAACTGATCCTGGGCTTTTTCTGGTTTGGATCACGTAGTAATGTGGTACCACACTGAAACAGTCAATTAAACCTGGTTTCGATCAATATTTTAGAGAATAATTCATGTTAGGTCTAGGTTAGGTCTGGGATTTGCTCTCATCAGGCTCGTACTTTCGCACACTTCACATACTCGTTTGACAGATCCTGCGTTATTTTCTGGTTTGGATCGCATAGTAATGTGGTACCACACTGAAACAGTCGATTAAACCAGGTTTCGATCAATATTTTTGAGGATAACGCATGTTAGGTCTAGGTTAGGCCTGGGATTTTCACTCATCAGACTCATATTTTCGTATTCTTCTCATACTTGTTGAACGGATCCTGGGTTTTTTCTGGTTTGGATCACGTAGTAATGTGGTACCACACTGAAACAGTCAATTAAACCTGGTTTTGATCAATATTTTAGAGAATAATTCATGTTAGGTCTAGGTTAGGTCCGGGATTTGCTCTCATCAGGCTCATTCTTTCGCATATTTCTCATACTTGATGGCTAGAACCTGGGCTTTTTCTGGATTGCATAACGTAGTAATGAAGTACAACACTGAAACAGTCAATTAAACCTGGATTCCATCAATATCTTAGAGGACAACGCAAGTTAGGTCTGGGATAGGTCTGGGATTTGCCCACATCAGGCTCATACTTTCGCGTTTTTCACATACTCGTTGAACAGATCCTGGGTTATTTTCTGGTTTGGATCGCATAGTAATGTGGTACCACACTGAAACAGTCGATTAAACCAGGTTTCGATCAATATTTTTGAGGATAACGCATGTTAGGTCTAGGTTAGGCCTGGGATTTTCACTCATCAGACTCATACTTTCGCATTCTTCTCATACTTGTTGAACGGATCCTGGGTTTTTGCTGGTTTGGATCACGTAGTAATGTGGGACCACACAGAAACAATCAATTAAACCTGGTCTTGATAAATATTTTAGAGGATAACGCATGTTAGGTCTGGGTTAGGTCTAGGATTTGCCCTCGTCAGGCTCATACTTTCGCGTTTTTCACATACTTGTTGAACAGATCCTGGGTTTTTTTCTGGATTGGGTCACGTAGTAGTGTGGTACCACACTGAAACAGTCGATTAAACCTGGTTTCGATCAATATTTTTGAGGATAACGCATGTTAGGTCTAGGTTAGGCCTGGGATTTTCACTCATCAGACTCTTACTTTCGCATTCTTCACATACTTGTTGAACGGATCCTGGGTTTTTTCTGGTTTGGATCACGTAGTAATGTGGGACCACACGGAAACAGTCAATTAAACCTGGTTTCGATCAATATATTAGAGAATAATTCATGTTAGGTCTAGGTTAGGTCTGGGATTTGCTCTCATCAGGCTCATAGTTTCGCACACTTCACATACTCGTTTGACAGATCCTGCGTTATTTTCTGGTTTGGATCGCATAGTAATGTGGTACCACACTGAAACAGTCGATTAAACCAGGTTTCGATCAATATTTTTGAGGATAACGCATGTTAGGTCTAGGTTAGGCCTGGGATTTTCACTCATCAGACTCATACTTTCGCATTCTTCACATACTTGTTGAACGGATCCTGGGTTTTTTCTGGTTTGGATCACGTAGTAGTGTGGGACCACACTGAAACAATCAATTAAACCTGGTCTTGATAAATATTTTAGAGGATAACGCATGTTAGGTCTGGGGTAGGTCTGGGATTTGCCCTCATCAGACTCATACTTTCGCACACTTCACATACTCGAAAACAGATCCCGGGTTATTTTCTGGTTTGGATCACATAGTAATGTGGTACCACACTGAAACAGTCGATTAAACCAGGTTTCGATCAATATTTTTGAGGATAACGCATGTTAGGTCTAGGTTAGGCCTGGGATTTTCACTCATCAGACTCATACTTTCGCATTCTTCACATACTTGTTGAACGGACCTGGGTTTTTTCTGGTTTGGATCACGTAGTAAAGTGGGACCACACTGAAACAGTCAATTAAACCTGGTTTCGATCAATATATTAGAGAATAATTCATGTTAGGTCTAGGTTAGGTCTGGGATTTGCTCTCATCAGGCTCATTCTTTCGCATATTTCTCATACCTGATGGCTAGATCCTCGGCTTTTTCTGGATTGCATGACGTAGTAATGAAGTACAACACTGAAACAGTCAATTAAACCTGGATTCCATCAATATCCTAGAGGACAACGCAAGTTAGGTCGGGGATAGGTCTGGTATTTGCCCACATCAGGTTCATACTTTCGCGTTTTTCACATACTCGTTGAACAGATCCTCGGTTATTTTCTGGTTTGGATCGCATAGTAATGTGGTACCACACTGAAACAGTCGATTAAACCAGGTTTCGATCAATATTTTTGAGGATAACGCATGTTAGGTCTAGGTTAGGCCTGGGATTTTCACTCATCAGACTCATACTTTCGCATTCCTCTCATACCTGTTGAACGGATCCTGGGTTTTTGCTGGTTTGGATCACGTAGTAATGTGGGACCACACAGAAACAATCAATTAAACCTGGTCTTGATAAATATTTTAGAGGATAACGCATGTTAGGTCTGGGTTAGGTCTAGGATTTGCCCTCGTCAGGCTCATACTTTCGCATATTTCTCATACTTCATGGCTAGATCCTGGGCTATTTCTGGATTGTATCACGTAGTAATGTGGTACCACACAGAAACAGTCAATTAAACCTGGTTTCGATCAATATTTTAGAGGATAACGCAAGTTAGGTCTGGGATAGGTCTGGGATTTTCCCTCATCAGGCTCATACTTTCGCGTTTTTCACATACTTGTTGAACAGATCCCGGGTTTTTTTCTGGATTGGGTCACGTAGTAGTCTGGTACCACACTGAAACAGTCGATTAAACCTGGTTTCGATCAATATTTTTGAGCATAACGCATGTTAGGTCTAGGTTAGGCCTGGGATTTTCACACATCAGACTCTTACTTTCGCATTCTTCACATACTTGTTGAACGGATCCTGGGTTTTTTCTGGTTTGGATCACGTAGTAATGTGGGACCACACGGAAGCAGTCAATTAAACCTGGTTTCGATCAATATATTAGAGAATAATTCATGTTAGGGCTAGGTTAGGTCTGGGATTTGCTCTCATCAGGCTCATTCTTTCGCATATTTCTCATACTTGATGGCTAGATCCTGGGCTTTTTCTGGATTGCATCACGTAGTAATGAAGTACAACATTGAAACAGTCAATTAAACCTGGTTTCCATCAATATATTAGAGGATAACGCAAGTTCGGTCTGGGATAGGTCTGGGATTTGCCCACATCAGGCTCATACTTTCGCGTTTTTCACATACTTGTTGAAGAGATCCTGGGCTTTTTCTGGTTTGGATCACGTAGTAGTGTGGTACCACACTGAAACGGTCCATTAAACCTGGTTTGGATCAACATTTTAGAGGATAACGCATGTTAGGTCTAGGTTAGGTCTGGGATTTTCACTCATCAGACTCATACTTTCGCATTCTTCACATACTTGTTGAACAGATCCTGTGTTTTTTCTGGTTTGGATCACGTAGTAATGTGGTACCACACTGAAACAGTCAATTAAACCTGGTTTTGATCAATATCATAGAGAATAATTCATGTTAGGTCTAGGTTAGGTCTGGGATTTGCCCTCATCAGGCTCATACTTTCGCATATTTCTCATACTTCATGGCTGGATCCTGGGCTATTTCTGGATTGGATCATGTAGTAATGTGGTACCACACTGAAACAGTCAATTAAACCTGGTTTGGATCAATATTTTTAGAGGATAACCCATGTTAGGTCTAGGTTAGCCCTGGGATTTTCACTCATCAGACTCATACTTTTGCATTCTTCACATACTTGTTGAACGGATCCTGGGTTTTTTCTGGTTTGGTTCACGTAGTAATGTGGTACCACACTGAAACATTCAATTAAACCTGATCTTGATAAATATTTCAGAGTATAACGCATGTTAGGTCTGGGTTAGGTCTAGGATTTGCCCTCATCAGGCTCATACTTTCGCATATTTCTCATACTTCATGGCTAGATCCTGGGCTGTTTCTGGATTGTATCACGTAGTAATGTGGTACCACGCTGAAACAGTCAATTAAACCTGGTTTCGATCAATATTTTACAGGATAACGCAAGTTAGGTCTGGCAAAGGTCTGGGATTCGCCCTCATCAGACTCATACTTTCGCGTTTTTCACATACTTGTTGAACTGATCCTGGGCTTCTTCTGGTGTGGATCACGTAGTAATGTGGTACCTCACTGAGACAGTCAATTAAACCTGGTCTTGATAAATATTTTAGAGGATAACGCATATTAGGTCTAGGTTAGGCCTGGGATTTTCACTCATCAGACTCATACTTTCGGATTCTTCTCATACTTGTTGAACGGATCCTGGGTTTTTTCTGGTTTGGATCCCGTAGTAATGTGGTACCACACTGAAACAGTCAATTAAACCTGGTTTTGATCAATATTTTAGAGAATAATTCATGTTAGGTCTAGGTTAGGTCTGGGATTTGCTCCCATCAGGCTCATTCTTTCGCATATTTCTCATACTTGATGGCTAGATCCTGGCCTTTTTCTGGATTGCATCACGTAGTAATGAAGTACAACACTGAAACAGTCAATTAAACCTGGATTCCATCAATATCTTAGAGGACAACGCAAGTTAGGTCTGGGATAGGTCTGGGATTTGCCCACATCAGGCTCATACTTTCGCGTTTTTCACATACTCGTTGAACAGCTCCTGGGTTATTTTCTGGTTTGGATCGCATAGTAATGTGGTACCACACTGAAACAGTCGATTAAACCAGGTTTCGATCAATATTTTTGAGGATAACGCATGTTAGGTCTGGGTTAGGTCTAGGATTTGCCCTCGTCAGGCTCATACTTTCGCATATTTCTCATTCTTCATGGCTAGATCCTGGGCTATTTCTGGATTGTATCACGTAGTAATGTGGTACCACACAGAAACAGTCAATTAAACCTGGTTTAATCAATATTTTAGAGGATAACGCAAGTTAGGTCTGGGATAGGCCGGGGATTTTCACTCATCAGACTCATACTTTCGCATTCTCCACATACTTGTTGAACGGATCCTGGGTTTTTTCTGGTTTGGATCACGTAGTAATGTGGGACCACACTGAAACAGTCAATTAAACCTGGTTTCGATCAATATATTAGAGAATAATTCATGTTAGGTCTAGGTTAGGTCTGGGATTTGCTCTCATCAGGCTCATTCTTTCGCATATTTCTCATACTTGATGGCTAGATCCAGGCCTTTTTCTGGATTGCATCAGGTAGTAATGAAGTACAACACTGAAACAGTCAATTAAACCTGGTTTCCATCAATATTTTAGAGGACAACGCATGATAGGTCTAGGTTAGGCCTGGGATTTGCCCTCATCAGGGTCATACTTTCGTAGTTTTAACATACATGTTGACCTGATCGAGGGTTTTTTCTGCTTTGGATCACGTAGTAAAGTGGTACCACACTGAAACAGTCCATTAAACCTGGTATGGATCAATATTTTAGAGGATAACGCATGTTAGGTCTAGGTTAGCCCTGGGATTTTCACTCATCAAACTCATACTTTCGCATTCTTCACATACTTGTTGAACGGATCCTGGGTTTTTTCTGGTTTGGATCACGTAGTAACGTGGGACCACACTGAAACAGTCAATTAAACCTGGTTTCGATCAATATATTAGAGAATTATTCATGTTAGGTCTAGGTTAGGTCTGGGATTTGCTCTCATCAGGCTCATTCTTTCGCATATTTCTCATACTTGATGGCTAGATCCAGGCCTTTTTCTGGATTGCATCACGTAGTAATGAAGTACAACACTGAAGCAGTCAATTAAACCTGGTTTCCATCAATATCTTAGAGGACAACGCAAGTTAGGTCTGGGATAGGTCTGGGATTTGCCCACTTCAGGCTCATACTTTCGCGTTTTTCACATACTTGTTGAACAGATCCTGGGTTTTTTCTGGTTTGGATCACGTTGTAGTGTGGTACCACACTGAAACAGTCCATTAAACCTGGTTTGGATCAACATTTTAGAGGATAACGCATGTTAGGTCTAGGTTAGGTCTGGGATTTTCACTCATCAGACTCATACTTTCGCGTTTTTCACATACTTGCTAACAGATCCTGGGTTTTTTCTGGTTTGGATCACGTAGTAGTGTGGTACCACACTGAAACAGTCCATTAAACCTGGTTTGGATCAACATTTTAGAGGATAACGCATGTTAGGTCTGGGATAGGTCTGGGATTTGCCCTCATCAGACTCATACTTTCGCACACTTCACATACTCGTTGAACAGATCCTGGGTTATTTTCTGGTTTGGATCCCATAGTAATGTCGTACCACACTGAAACAGTCGATTAAACCAGGTTTCGATCAATATTTTTGAGGATAACGCATGTTAGGTCTAGGTTAGGCCTGGGATTATCACTCATCAGACTCATACTTTCGCATTCTTCTCATACTTGTTGAACGGATCCTGGGTTTTTTCTGGCTTGGGTCACGTAGTAGTGTGGTACCACACTGAAACAGTCGATTAAACCTGGTTTCGATCAATATTTTTGAGGATAACGCATGTTAGGTCTGGGTTAGGTCTAGGATTTGCCCTCGTCAGGCTCATACTTTCGCATATTTCTCATTCTTCATGGCTAGATCCTGGGCTATTTCAGGATTGTATCACGTAGTAATGTGGTACCACACAGAAACAGTCAATTAAACCTGGTTTAATCAATATTTTAGAGGATAACGCAAGTTAGGTCTGGGATAGGCCGGGGATTTTCACTCATCAGACTCATACTTTCGCATTCTTCACATACTTGTTGAACGGATCCTGGGTTTTTTCTGGTTTGGATCACGTAGTAATGTGGGACCACACTGAAACAGTCAATTAAACCTGGTTTCGATCAATATATTAGAGAATAATTCATGTTAGGTCTAGGTTAGGTCTGGGATTTGCTCTCATCAGGCTCATTCTTTCGCATATTTCTCATACTTGATGGCTAGATCCAGGCCTTTTTCTGGATTGCATCACGTAGTAATGAAGTACAACACTGAAGCAGTCAATTAAACCTGGTTTCCATCAATATCTTAGAGGACAACGCAAGTTAGGTCCGGGATAGGTCTGGGATTTGCCCACTTCAGGCTCATACTTTCGCGTTTTTCACATACTTGTTGAACAGATCCTGGGTTTTTTCTGGTTTGGATCACGTAGTAGTGTGGTACCACACTGAAACAGTCCATTAAACCTGGTTTGGATCAACATTTTAGAGGATAACGCATGTTAGGTCTAGGTTAGGTCTAGGATTTTCACTCATCAGACTCATACTTTCGCGTTTTTCACATACTTGCTAACAGATCCTGGGTTTTTTCTGGTTTGGATCACGTAGTAGTGTGGTACCACACTGAAACAGTCCATTAAACCTGGTTTGGATCAACATTTTAGAGGATAACGCATGTTAGGTCTGGGATAGGTCTGGGATTTGCCCTCATCAGACTCATACTTTCGCACACTTCACATACTCGTTGAACAGATCCTGGGTTATTTTCTGGTTTGGATCCCATAGTAATGTCGTACCACACTGAAACAGTCGATTAAACCAGGTTTCGATCAATATTTTTGAGGATAACGCATGTTAGGTCTAGGTTAGGCCTGGGATTTTCACTCATCAGACTCATACTTTCGCATTCTTCTCATACTTGTTGAACGGATCCTGGGTTTTTTCTGGTTTGGATCACGTAGTAATGTGGTACCACACTGAAACAGTCAATTAAACCTGGTTTTGATCAATATTTTAGAGTATAATTCATGTTAGGTCTAGGTTAGGTCTGGGATTTGCTCTCATCAGGCTCATTCTTTCGCATATTTCTCATACTTGATGGCTAGATCCTGGCCTTTTTCTGGATTGCATCACGTAGTAATGAAGTACAACACTGAAGCAGTCAATTAAACCTGGATTCTATCAATATCTTAGAGGACAACGCAAGTTAGGTCTGGGATAAGTCTGGGATTTGCCCATATCAGGCTCATACTTTCGCGTTTTTGACATACTCGTTGAACAGCTCCTGGGTTATTTTCTGGTTTGGATCGCATAGTAATGTGGTACCACACTGAAACAGTCGATTAAACCAGGTTTCGATCAATATTTTTGAGGATAACGCATGTTAGGTCTAGGTTAGGCCTGGGATTATCACTCATCAGACTCATACTTTCGCATTCTTCTCATACTTGTTGAACGGATCCTGGGTTTTTTCTGGATTAGGTCACGTAGTAGTGTGGTACCACACTGAAACAGTCGATTAAACCTGGTTTCGATCAATATTTTTGAGGATAACGCATGTTAGGTCTGGGTTAGGTCTAGGATTTGCCCTCGTCAGGCTCATACTTTCGCATATTTCTCATTCTTCATGGCTAGATCCTGGGCTATTTCTGGATTGTATCACGTAGTAATGTGGTACCACACAGAAACAGTCAATTAAACCTGGTTTCGATCAATATTTTAGAGGATAACGCAAGTTAGGTCTGGGATAGGTCTGGGATTTTCCCTCATCAGGCTCATACTTTCGCGTTTTTCACATACTTGTTGAACAGATCCTGGGTTTTTTCTGGATTGGGTAACGTAGTAGTGTGGTACCACACTGAAACAGTCGATTAAACCTGGTTTCGATCAATATTTTTGAGGATAACGCATGTTAGGTCTAGGTTAGGCCGGGGATTTTCACTCATCAGACTCATACTTTCGCATTCTTCACATACTTGTTGAGCGGATCCTGGGTTTTTTCTGGTTTGGATCACGTAGTAATGTGGGACCACACTGAAACAGTCAATTAAACCTGGTTTCGATCAATATATTAGAGAATAATTCATGTTAGGTCTAGGTTAGGTCTGGGATTTGCTCTCATCAGGCTCATTCTTTCGCATATTTCTCATACTTGATGGCTAGATCCAGGCCTTTTTCTGGATTGCATCACGTAGTAATGAAGTACAACACTGAAACAGTCAATTAAACCTGGTTTCCATCAATATTTTAGAGGACAACGCATGATAGGTCTTGGTTAGGCCTGGGATTTGCCCTCATCAGGGTCATACTTTCGTAGCTTTAACATACATGTTGACCTGATCGAGGGTTTTTTCTGCTTTGGATCACGTAGTAAAGTGGTACCACACTGAAACAGTCCATTAAACCTGGTATGGATCAATATTTTAGAGGATAACGCATGTTAGGTCTAGGTTAGCCCTGGGATTTTCACTCATCAGACTCATACTTTCGCATTCTTCACATACTTGTTGAACGGATCCTGGGTTTTTTCTGGTTTGGATCACGTAGTAATGTGGGACCACACTGAAACAGTCAATTAAACCTGGTTTCGATCAATATATTACAGAATAATTCATGTTAGGTCTAGGTTAGGTCTGGGATTTGCTCTCATCAGGCTCATTCTTTCGCATATTTCTCATACTTGATGGCTAGATCCAGGCCTTTTTCTGGATTGCATCACGTAGTAATGAAGTACAACACTGAAACAGTCAATTAAACCTGGTTTCCATCAATATTTCAGAGGACAACGCATGATAGGTCTTGGTTAGGCCTGGGATTTGCCCTCATCAGGGTCATACTTTCGTAGTTTTAACATACATGTTGACCTGATCGAGGGTTTTTTCTGCTTTGGATCACGTAGTAAAGTGGTACCACACTGAAACAGTCCATTAAACCTGGTATGGATCAATATTTTAGAGGATAACGCATGTTAGGTCTAGGTTAGCCCTGGGATTTTCACTCATCAGACTCATACTTTCGCATTCTTCACATACTTGTTGAACGGATCCTGGGTTTTTTCTGGTTTGGTTCACGTAGTAATGTGGTACCACACTGAAACATTCGATTAAACCTGATCTTGATCAATATTTTAGAGGATAACGCATGTTAGGTTTGGGTTAGGTCTGGGATTTGCTCTCATCAGGCTCATTCTTTCGCATATTTCTCATACTTGATGGCTAGTTCCTGGGCTTTTTCCGGATTGAATCACGTAGTAATGAAGTACAACACTGAAGCAGTCAATTAAACCTGGTTTCCATCAATATCTTAGCGGACAACGCAAATTAGGTCTGGGATAGGTCTGGGATTTGCCCACATCAGGCTCATACTTTCGCGTTTTTCACATACTCGTTGAACAGATCCGGGGTTATTTTCTGGTTTGGATCGCATAGTAATGTGGTACCACACTGAAACAGTCGATTAAACCAGGTTTCGATCAGTATTTTTGAGGATAACGCATGTTAGGTCTAGGTTAGGCCTGGGATTTTCACTCATCAGACTCATACTTTCGCATTCTTCTCATACTTCTTGAACGGATCCTGGGTTTTTTCTGGTTTGGATCACGTAGTCATGTGGGACCACACAGAAACAATCAATTAAACCTGGTCTTGATAAATATTTTAGAGGATAACGCATGTTAGGTCTGGGTTAGGTCTAGGATTTGCCCTCGTCAGGCTCATACTTTCGCATATTTCTCATACTTCATGGCTAGATCCTGGGCTATTTCTGGATTGTATCACGTAGTAATGTGGTACCACACAGAAACAGTCAATTAAACCTGGTTTCGATCAATATTTTAGAGGATAACGCAAGTTAGGTCTGGGATAGGTCTGGGATTTTCCCTCATCAGGCTCATACTTTCGCGTTTTTCACATACTTGTTGAACAGATCCTGGGTTTTTTCTGGATTGGGTCACGTAGTAGTGTGGTACCACACTGAAACAGTCGATTAAACCTGGTTTCGATCAATATTTTTGAGGATAACGCATGTTAGGTCTAGGTTAGGCCGGGGATTTTCACTCATCAGACTCATACTTTCGCATTCTTCACATACTTGTTGAACGGATCCTGGGTTTTTCCTGGTTTGGATCACGTAGTAATGTGGGACCACACTGAAACAGTCAATTAAACCTGGTCTTGATAAATATTTTAGAGGATAACGCATGTTAGGTCTGGGTTAGGTCTAGGATTTGCCCTCGTCAGGCTCATACTTTCGCATATTTCTCATACTTCATGGCTAGATCCAGGGCTATTTCTGGATTGTATCACGTAGTAATGTGGTACCACACAGAAACAGTCAATTAAACCTGGTTTCGATCAATATTTTAGAGGATAATGCATGTTAGGCCTAGGTTAGGCCGGGGATTTTCACTCATCAGACTCATACTTTCGCATTCTTCACATACTTGTTGAACGGATCCTGGGTTTTTTCTGGTTTGGATCACGTAGTAATGTGGGACCACACTGAAACAGTCAATTAAACCTGGTTTCGATCAATATATTAGAGAATAATTCATGTTAGGTCTAGGTTAGGTCTGGGATTTGCTCTCATCAGGCTCATTCTTTCGCATATTTCTCATACTTGATGGCTAGATCCAGGCCTTTGTCTGGATTGCATCACGTAGTAATGAAGTACAACACTCAAACAGTCAATTAAACCTGGTTTCCATCAATATTTTAGAGGACAACGCATGATAGGTCTAGGTTAGGCCTGGGATTTGCCCTCATCAGGGTCATACTTTCGTAGTTTTAACATACATGTTGACCTGATCGAGGGTTTTTTCTGCTTTGGATCACGTAGTAAAGTGGTACCACACTGAAACAGTCCATTAAACCTGGTATGGATCAATATTTTAGAGGATAACGCATGTTAGGTCTAGGTTAGCCCTGGGATTTTCACTCATCAGACTCATACTTTCGCATTCTTCACATACTTGTTGAACGGATCCTGGGTTTTTTCTGGTTTGGATCACGTAGTAATGTGGGACCACACTGAAACAGTCAATTAAACCTGGTTTCGATCAATATATTACAGAATAATTCATGTTAGGTCTAGGTTAGGTCTGGGATTTGCTCTCATCAGGCTCATTCTTTCGCATATTTCTCATACTTGATGGCTAGATCCAGGCCTTTTTCTGGATTGCATCACGTAGTAATGAAGTACAACACTGAAACAGTCAATTAAACCTGGTTTCCATCAATATTTTAGAGGACAACGCATGATAGGTCTTGGTTAGGCCTGGGATTTGCCCTCATCAGGGTCATACTTTCGTAGTTTTAACATACATGTTGACCTGATCGAGGGTTTTTTCTGCTTTGGATCACGTAGTAAAGTGGTACCACACTGAAACAGTCCATTAAACCTGGTATGGATCAATATTTTAGAGGATAACGCATGTTAGGTCTAGGTTAGCCCTGGGATTTTCACTCATCAGACTCATACTTTCGCATTCTTCACATACTTGTTGAACGGATCCTGGGTTTTTTCTGGTTTGGATCACGTAGTAATGTGGGACCACACTGAAACAGTCAATTAAACCTGGTTTCGATCAATATATTAGTGAATAATTCATGTTAGGTCTAGGTTAGGTCTGGGATTTGCTCTCATCAGGCTCATACTTTCGCATATTTCTCATACTTCATGGCTAGATCCTGGGCTATTTCTGGATTGTATCACGTAGTAATGTGGTACCACACAGAAACAGTCAATTAAACCTGGTTTCGATCAATATTTTAGAGGATAACGCAAGTTAGGTCTGGGATAGGTCTGGGATTTTCCCTCATCAGGCTCATACTTTCGCGTTTTTCACATACTTGTTGAACAGATCCTGGGTTTTTTCTGGATTGGGTCACGTAGTAGTGTGGTACCACACTGAAACAGTCGATTAAACCTGGTTTCGATCAATATTTTTGAGGATAACGCATGTTAGGTCTAGGTTAGGCCGGGGATTTTCACTCATCAGACTCATACTTTCGCATTCTTCACATACTTGTTGAACGGATCCTGGGTTTTTCCTGGTTTGGATCACGTAGTAATGTGGGACCACACTGAAACAGTCAATTAAACCTGGTCTTGATAAATATTTTAGAGGATAACGCATGTTAGGTCTGGGTTAGGTCTAGGATTTGCCCTCGTCAGGCTCATACTTTCGCATATTTCTCATACTTCATGGCTAGATCCAGGGCTATTTCTGGATTGTATCACGTAGTAATGTGGTACCACACAGAAACAGTCAATTAAACCTGGTTTCGATCAATATTTTAGAGGATAATGCATGTTAGGCCTAGGTTAGGCCGGGGATTTTCACTCATCAGACTCATACTTTCGCATTCTTCACATACTTGTTGAACGGATCCTGGGTTTTTTCTGGTTTGGATCACGTAGTAATGTGGGACCACACTGAAACAGTCAATTAAACCTGGTTTCGATCAATATATTAGAGAATAATTCATGTTAGGTCTAGGTTAGGTCTGGGATTTGCTCTCATCAGGCTCATTCTTTCGCATATTTCTCATACTTGATGGCTAGATCCAGGCCTTTGTCTGGATTGCATCACGTAGTAATGAAGTACAACACTCAAACAGTCAATTAAACCTGGTTTCCATCAATATTTTAGAGGACAACGCATGATAGGTCTAGGTTAGGCCTGGGATTTGCCCTCATCAGGGTCATACTTTCGTAGTTTTAACATACATGTTGACCTGATCGAGGGTTTTTTCTGCTTTGGATCACGTAGTAAAGTGGTACCACACTGAAACAGTCCATTAAACCTGGTATGGATCAATATTTTAGAGGATAACGCATGTTAGGTCTAGGTTAGCCCTGGGATTTTCACTCATCAGACTCATACTTTCGCATTCTTCACATACTTGTTGAACGGATCCTGGGTTTTTTCTGGTTTGGATCACGTAGTAATGTGGGACCACACTGAAACAGTCAATTAAACCTGGTTTCGATCAATATATTACAGAATAATTCATGTTAGGTCTAGGTTAGGTCTGGGATTTGCTCTCATCAGGCTCATTCTTTCGCATATTTCTCATACTTGATGGCTAGATCCAGGCCTTTTTCTGGATTGCATCACGTAGTAATGAAGTACAACACTGAAACAGTCAATTAAACCTGGTTTCCATCAATATTTTAGAGGACAACGCATGATAGGTCTTGGTTAGGCCTGGGATTTGCCCTCATCAGGGTCATACTTTCGTAGTTTTAACATACATGTTGACCTGATCGAGGGTTTTTTCTGCTTTGGATCACGTAGTAAAGTGGTACCACACTGAAACAGTCCATTAAACCTGGTATGGATCAATATTTTAGAGGATAACGCATGTTAGGTCTAGGTTAGCCCTGGGATTTTCACTCATCAGACTCATACTTTCGCATTCTTCACATACTTGTTGAACGGATCCTGGGTTTTTTCTGGTTTGGATCACGTAGTAATGTGGGACCACACTGAAACAGTCAATTAAACCTGGTTTCGATCAATATATTAGTGAATAATTCATGTTAGGTCTAGGTTAGGTCTGGGATTTGCTCTCATCAGGCTCATTCTTTCGCATATTTCTCATACTTGATGGCTAGATCCAGGCCTTTTTCTGGATTGCATCACGTAGTAATGAAGTACAACACTGAAACAGTCAATGAAACCTGGTTTCCATCAATATTTTAGAGGATAACGCAAGTTAGGTCTGGGATAGGTCTGGGATTTTCCCTCATCAGGCTCATACTTTCGCGTTTTTCACATACTTGTTGAACAGATCCTGGGTTTTTTCTGGATTGGGTCACGTAGTAGTGTGGTACCACACTGAAACAGTCGATTAAACCTGGTTTCGATCAATATTTTAGAGAATAATTCATGTTAGGTCTAGGTTAGTTCTGGGATTTGCTCTCATCAGGCTCATACTTTCGCATATTTCTCATACTTCATGGCTAGATCCTGGGCTGTTTCTGGATTGTATCGCGTAGTAATGTGGTACCACGCTGAAACAGTCAATCAAACCTCGTTTCGATCAATATTTTAGTGGATAACGCAAGTTAGGTCTGGCATAGGTCTGGGATTCGCCCTCATCAGGCTCATACTTTCGCGTTTTTCACATACTTGTTGAACTGATCCTGGGCTTTTTCTGGTTTGGATCACGTAGTAATGTAGTACCACACCGAAACAGTCAATTAAACCTGGTTTCGATCAATATTTTAGAGAATAATTCATGTTAGGTCTAGGTTAGGACTGGGATTTGCTCTCATCAGGCTCATACTTTCGCACACTTCACATACTCGTTTGACAGATCCTGTGTTATTTTCTGGTTTGGATCGCATAGTAATGTGGTACCACACTGAAACAGTCGATTAAACCAGGTTTCGATCAATATTTTTGAGGATAACGCATGTTAGGTCTAGGTTAGCCTGGGATTCTCACTCATCAGACTCATACTTTCGCATTCTTCACATACTTGTTGAACGGATCCTGGGTTGTTTCTGGTTTGGATCACGTAGTAATGTGGGACCACACTGAAACAGTCAACTAAACCTGGTTTCGATCAATATATTAGAGAATAATTCATGTTAGGTCTAGGTTAGGTCTGGGATTTGCTCTCATCAGGCTCATTCTTTCGCATATTTCTCGTACTTGATTGCTAGATCCTGGGCTTTTTCTGGATTCCATCACGTAGTAATGAAGTACAACACTGAAACAGTCAATTAAACCTGGTTTCCATCTATATCTTAGAGGACAACGCAAGTAATGTCTGGGATAGGTCTGGGATTTGCCCACATCAGGCTCATACTTTCGCGTTTTTCACATACTTGTTGAACAGATCCTGGGTTTTTTCTGGTTTGGATCACGTAGTAGTGTGGTACCACACTGAAACAGTCCATTAAACCTGGTTTGGATCAACATTTTAGAGGATAACGCATGTTAGGTCTAGGTTAGGTCTGGGATTTTCACTCATCACTCATACTTTCGCATTCTTCTCATACTTGTTCAACGGATCCTGGGTTTTTTCTGGTTTGGATCACGTAGCAATGTGGGACCACACAGAAACAATCAATTAAACCTGGTCTTGATAAATATTTTAGAGGATAACGCATGTTAGGTCTGGGTTAGGTCTAGGATTTGCCCTCGTCAGGCTCATACTTTCGCATATTTCTCATACTTCATGGCTAGATCCTGGGCTATTCCTGGATTGTATCACGTAGTAATGTGGTACCACGCAGAAACAGTCAATTAAACCTGGTTTCGATCAATATTTTAGAGAATAATTCATGTTAGGTCTAGGTTAGGTCTGGGATTTGCTCTCATCAGGCTCGTACTTTCGCACACTACACATACTCGTTTGACAGATCCTGCGTTATTTTCTGGTTTGGATCGCATAGTAATGTGGTACCACACTGAAACAGTCGATTAAACCAGGTTTCGATCAATATTTTTGCGGATAACGCATGTTAGGTCTAGGTTAGGCCTGGGATTTTCACTCATCAGACTCATACTTTCGCATTCTTCACATACTTGTTGAACGGACCTGGGTTTTTTCTGGTTTGGATCACGTAGTAATGTGGGACCACACTGAAACAGTCAATTAAACCTGGTTTCGATCAATATAGTAGAGAATAATTCATGTTAGGTCTAGGTTAGGTCTGGGATTTGCTCTCATCAGGCTCATTCTTTCGCATATTTCTCATACTTGATGGCTAGTTCCTGGGCTTTTTCTGGATTGCATCACGTAGTAATGAAGTACAACACTGAAACAGTCAATTAAACCTGGTTTCCATTAATATCTTAGAGGACAACGCAAGTTAGGTCTGGGATAGGTCTGGGATTTGCCCACATCAGGCTCATACTTTCGCGTTTTTCAGATACTTGTTGAACTGATCCTGGGCTTTTTCTGGTTTGGATCACGTAGTAATGTGGTACCACACTGAAACAGTCAATTAAACCTGGTTTCGATCAATATTTTAGAGAATAATTCATGTTAGGTCTAGGTTAGGTCTGGGATTTGCTCTCATCAGGCTCATACTTTCGCACACTTCACATACTCGTTTGACAGATCCTGCGTTATTTTCTGGTTTGGATCGCATAGTAATGTGGTACCACACTGAAACAGTCGATTAAACCAGGTTTTGATCAATATTTTAGAGAATAATTCATGTTAGGTCTAGGTTAGGTCCGGGATTTGCTCTCATCAGGCTCATTCTTTCGCATATTTCTCATACTTGATGGCTAGAACCTGGGCTTTTTCTGGATTGCATAACGTAGTAATGAAGTACAACACTGAAACAGTCAATTAAACCTGGATTCCATCAATATCTTAGAGGACAACGCAAGTTAGGTCTGGGATAGGTCTGGGATTTGCCCACATCAGGCTCATACTTTCGCGTTTTTCACATACTCGTTGAACAGATCCTGGGTTATTTTCTGGTTTGGATCGCATAGTAATGTGGTACCACACTGAAACAGTCGATTAAACCAGGTTTCGATCAATATTTTTGAGGATAACGCATGTTAGGTCTAGGTTAGGCCTGGGATTTTCACTCATCAGACACATACTTTCGCATTCTTCACATACTTGTTGAACGGATCCTGGGTTTTTTCTGGTTTGGATCACGTAGTAGTGTGGGACCACACTGAAACAATCAATTAAACCTGGTCTTGATAAATATTTTAGAGGATAACGCATGTTAGGTCTGGGGTAGGTCTGGGATTTGCCCTCATCAGACTCATACTTTCGCACACTTCACATACTCGAAAACAGATCCCGGGTTATTTTCTGGTTTGGATCACATAGTAATGTGGTACCACACTGAAACAGTCGATTAAACCAGGTTTCGATCAATATTTTTGAGGATAACGCATGTTAGGTCTAGGTTAGGTCTGGGATTTTCACTCATCAGACTCATACTTTCGCATTCTTCACATACTCGAAAACAGATCCCGGGTTATTTTCTGGTTTGGATCACATAGTAATGTGGTACCACACTGAAACAGTCGATTAAACCAGGTTTCGATCAATATATTAGAGAATAATTCATGTTAGGTCTGGGTTAGGTCTGGGATTTTCTCTCATCAGACTCATACTTTCGCATTCTTCACATACTTGTTGAACGGATCCTGGGTTTTTTTTGGTTTGGATCACGTAGTAATGTGGGACCACACTGAAACAATCAATTAAACCTGGTCTTGATAAATATTTTAGAGGATAACGCATGTTAGGTCTGGGGTAGGTCTGGGATTTGCCCTCATCAGACTCATACTTTCGCACACTTCACATACTCGAAAACTGATCCCGGGTTATTTTCTGGTTTGGATCACATAGTAATGTGGTACCACACTGAAACAGTCGATTAAACCAGGTTTCGATCAATATTTTTGAGGATAACGCATGTTAGGTCTAGGTTAGGTCTGGGATTTTCACTCATCAGACTCATACTTTCGCATTCTTCACATACTTGTTGAACGGATCCTGGGTTTTTGCTGGTTTGGATCACGTAGTAATGTGGGACCACACAGAAACAATCAATTAAACCTGGTCTTGATAAATATTTTAGAGGATAACGCATGTTAGGTCTGGGTTAGGTCTAGGATTTGCCCTCGTCAGGCTCATACTTTCGCATATTTCTCATACTTCATGGCTAGATCCTGGGCTATTTCTGGATTGTATCACGTAGTAATGTGGTACCACACAGAAACAGTCAATTAAACCTGGTTTCGATCAATATTTTAGAGAATAATTCATGTTAGGTCTAGGTTAGGTCTGGGATTTGCTCTCATCAGGCTCATACTTTCGCACACTTCACATACTCGTTTGACAGATCCTGCGTTATTTTCTGGTTTGGATCGCATAGTAATGTGGTACCACACTGAAACAGTCGATTAAACCAGGTTTCGATCAATATTTTTGAGGATAACGCATGTTAGGTCTAGGTTAGGCCTGGGATTTTCACTCATCAGACTCATACTTTCGCATTCTTCACATACTTGTTGAACGGACCTGGGTTTTTTCTGGTTTGGATCACGTAGTAAAGTGGGACCACACTGAAACAGTCAATTAAACCTGGTTTCGATCAATATATTAGAGAATAATTCATGTTAGGTCTAGGTTAGGTCTGGGATTTGCTCTCATCAGGCTCATTCTTTCGCATATTTCTCATACCTGATGGCTAGATCCTCGGCTTTTTCTGGATTGCATGACGTAGTAATGAAGTACAACACTGAAACAGTCAATTAAACCTGGATTCCATCAATATCCTAGAGGACAACGCAAGTTAGGTCGGGGATAGGTCTGGGATTTGCCCACATCAGGCTCATACTTTCGCGTTTTTCACATACTCGTTGAACAGATCCTCGGTTATTTTCTGGTTTGGATCGCATAGTAATGTGGTACCACACTGAAACAGTCGATTAAACCAGGTTTCGATCAATATTTTTGAGGATAACGCATGTTAGGTCTAGGTTAGGCCTGGGATTTTCACTCATCAGACTCATACTTTCGCATTCCTCTCATACCTGTTGAACGGATCCTGGGTTTTTGCTGGTTTGGATCACGTAGTAATGTGGGACCACACAGAAACAATCAATTAAACCTGGTCTTGATAAATATTTTAGAGGATAACGCATGTTAGGTCTGGGTTAGGTCTAGGATTTGCCCTCGTCAGGCTCATACTTTCGCATATTTCTCATACTTCATGGCTAGATCCTGGGCTATTTCTGGATTGTATCACGTAGTAATGTGGTACCACACAGAAACAGTCAATTAAACCTGGTTTCGATCAATATTTTAGAGGATAACGCAAGTTAGGTCTGGGATAGGTCTGGGATTTTCCCTCATCAGGCTCATACTTTCGCGTTTTTCACATACTTGTTGAACAGATCCTGGGTTTTTTTCTGGATTGGGTCACGTAGTAGTCTGGTACCACACTGAAACAGTCGACTAAACCTGGTTTCGATCAATATTTTTGAGCATAACGCATGTTAGGTCTAGGTTAGGCCTGGGATTTTCACTCATCAGACTCTTACTTTCGCATTCTTCACATACTTGTTGAACGGATCCTGGGTTTTTTCTGGTTTGGATCACGTAGTAATGTGGGACCACACGGAAGCAGTCAATTAAACCTGGTTTCGATCAATATATTAGAGAATAATTCATGTTAGGGCTAGGTTAGGTCTGGGATTTGCTCTCATCAGGCTCATTCTTTCGCATATTTCTCATACTTGATGGCTAGATCCTGGGCTTTTTCTGGATTGCATCACGTAGTAATGAAGTACAACATTGAAACAGTCAATTAAACCTGGTTTCCATCAATATATTAGAGGATAACGCAAGTTAGGTCTGGGATAGGTCTGGGATTTGCCCACATCAGGCTCATACTTTCGCGTTTTTCACATACTTGTTGAAGAGATCCTGGGTTTTTTCTGGTTTGGATCACGTAGTAGTGTGGTACCACACTGAAACGGTCCATTAAACCTGGTTTGGATCAACATTTTAGTGGATAACGCATGTTAGGTCTAGGTTAGGTCTGGGATTTTCACTCATCAGACTCATACTTTCGCATTCTTCACATACTTGTTGAACGGATCCTGGGTTTTTTCTGGTTTGGATCACGTAGTAATGTGGGACCACACTGAAACAATCAATTAAACCTGGTCTTGATAAATATTTTAGAGGATAACGCATGTTAGGTCTGGGATAGGTCTGGGATTTGCCCTCATCAGATTCATACTTTCGCACACTTCACATACTCGTTGAACAGATCCTGGGTTATTTTCTGGTTTGGATCACGTAGTAGTGTGGTACCACACTGAAACAGTCCATTAAACCTGGTTTGGATCAACATTTTAGAGGATAACGCATGTTAGGTCTGGGTTAGGTCTAGGATTTGCCCTCGTCAGGCTCATTCTTTCGCATATTTCTCATACTTCATGGCTAGATCCTGGGCTATTTCTGGATTGTATCACGTAGTAATGTGGTATCACACAGAAACAGTCAATTAAACCTGGTTTCGATCAATATTTTAGAGGATAACGCAAGTTAGGTCTGGGATAGGTCTGGGATTTTCCCTCATCAGGCTCATACTTTTGCGTTTTTCACATACTTGTTGAACAGATCCTGGGTTTTTTTCTGGATTGGGTCACGTAGTAGTGTGGTACCACACTGAAACAGTCGATTAAACCTGGTTTCGATCAATATATTAGAGAATGATTCATGTTAGGTCTAGGTTAGGTCTGGGATTTGCTCTCATCAGGCTCATTCTTTCGCATATTTCTCATACTTGATGGCTAGATCCAGGCCTTTTTCTGGTTTGCATCACGTAGTAATGAAGTACAACACTGAAACAGTCAATTAAACCTGGTTTCCATCAATATTTTAGAGGACAACGCAAGTTAGGTCTGGGATAGGCCTGGGATTTGCCCACATCAGGCTCATACTTTCGCGTTTTTCACATACTCGTTGAACAGATCCTGGGTTATTTTCTGGTTTGGATCGCATAGTAATGTGGTACCACACTGAAACAGTCGATTAAACCAGGTTTCGATCAATATTTTTGAGGATAACGCATGTTAGGTCTAGGTTAGGCCTGGGATTTGCCCTCATCAGGGTCATACTTTCGTAGTTTTAACATACATGTTGACCTGATCGAGGGTTTTTTCTGCTTTGGATCACGTAGTAAAGTGGTACCACACTGAAACAGTCCATTAAACCTGGTATGGATCAATATTTTAGAGGATAACGCATGTTAGGTCTAGGTTAGCCCTGGGATTTTCACTCATCAGACTCATACTTTCGCATTCTTCACGTACTTGTTGAACGGATCCTGGGTTTTTTCTGGTTTGGATCACGTAGTAATGTGGGACCACACTGAAACAGTCAATTAAACCTGGTTTCGATCAATATATTAGAGAATAATTCATGTTAGGTCTAGGTTAGGTCTGGGATTTGCTCTCATCAGGCTCATTCTTTCGCATATTTCTCATACTTGATGGCTAGATCCAGGCCTTTTTCTGGTTTGCATCACGTAGTAATGAAGTACAACACTGAAACAGTCAATTAAACCTGGTTTCCATCAATATTTTAGAGGATAACGCAAGTTAGGTCTGGGATAGGTCTGGGATTTTCCCTCATCAGGCTCATACTTTCGCGTTTTTCACATACTTGTTGAACAGATCCTGGGTTTTTTCTGGATTGGGTCACGTAGTAGTGTGGTACCACACTGAAACAGTCAATTAAACCTGGTTTCGATCAATATTTTAGAGAATAATTCATGTTAGGTCTAGGTTAGGTCTCGGATTTGCTCTCATCAGGCTCGTACTTTCGCACACTACACATACTCGTTTGACAGATCCTGCGTTATTTTCTGGTTTGGATCGCATAGTAATGTGGTACCACACTGAAACAGTCGATTAAACCAGGTTTCGATCAATATTTTTGCGGATAACGCATGTTAGGTCTAGGTTAGGCCTGGGATTTTCACTCATCAGACTCATACTTTCGCATTCTTCACATACTTGTTGAACGGACCTGGGTTTTTTCTGGTTTGGATCACGTAGTAATGTGGGACCACACTGAAACAGTCAATTAAACCTGGTTTCGATCAATATATTAGAGAATAATTCATGTTAGGTCTAGGTTAGGTCTGGGATTTGCTCTCATCAGGCTCATTCTTTCGCATATTTCTCATACTTGATGGCTAGATCCTGGGCTTTTTCTGGATTGCATCACGTAGTAATGAAGTACAACACTGAAACAGTCAATTAAACCTGGTTTCCGTCAATATCTTAGAGGACAACGCAAGTTAGGTCTGGGATAGGTCTGGGATTTGCCCACATCAGGCTCATACTTTCGCGTTTTTCAGATACTTGTTGAACTGATCCTGGGCTTTTTCTGGTTTGGATCACGTAGTAATGTGGTACCACACTGAAACAGTCAATTAAACCTGGTTTCGATCAATATTTTAGAGAATAATTCATGTTAGGTCTAGGTTAGGTCTGGGATTTGCTCTCATCAGGCTCATACTTTCGCACACTTCACATACTCGTTTGACAGATCCTGCGTTATTTTCTGGTTTGGATCGCATAGTAATGTGGTACCACACTGAAACAGTCGATTAAACCTGGTTTCGATCAATATTTTAGAGAATAATTCATGTTAGGTCTAGGTTAGGTCTGGGATTTGCTCTCATCAGGCTCATACTTTCGCACACTTCACATACTCGTTTGACAGATCCTGCGTTATTTTCTGGTTTGGATCGCATAGTAATGTGGTACCACACTGAAACAGTCGATTAAACCAGGTTTCGATCAATATTTTTGAGGATAACGCATGTTAGGTCTAGGTTAGGCCTGGGATTTTCACTCATCAGACTAATATTTTCGTATTCTTCTCATACTTGTTGAACGGATCCTGGGTTTTTTCTGGTTTGGATCACGTAGTAATGTGGTACCACACTGAAACAGTCAATTAAACCTGGTTTTGATCAATATTTTAGAGAATAATTCATGTTAGGTCTAGGTTAGGTCCGGGATTTGCTCTCATCAGGCTCATTCTTTCGCATATTTCTCATACTTGATGGCTAGATCCTGGGCTTTTTCTGGATTGCATAACGTAGTAATAAAGTACAACACTGAAACAGTCAATTAAACCTGGATTCCATCAATATCTTAGAGGACAACGCAAGTTAGGTCTGGGATAGGTCTGGGTTTTGCCCACATCAGGCTCCTACTTTCGCGTTTTTCACATACTCGTTGAACAGATCCTGGGTTATTTTCTGGTTTGGATCGCATAGTAATGTTGTACCACACTGAAACAGTCGATTAAACCAGGTTTCGATCAATATTTTTGAGGATAACGCATGTTAGGTCTAGGTTAGGTCTGGGATTTTCACTCATCAGACTCATACTTTCGCATTCTTCTCATACTTGTTGAACGGATCCTGGGTTTTTGCTGGTTTGGATCACGTAGTAATGTGGGACCACACAGAAACAATCAATTAAAGCTGGTCTTGATAAATATTTTAGAGGATAACGCATGTTAGGTCTGGGTTAGGTCTAAGATTTGCCCTCGTCAGGCTCATACTTTCGCATATTTCTCATACTTCATGGCTAGATCCTGGGCTATTTCTGGATTGTATCACGTAGTAATGTGGTACCACACAGAAACAGTCAATTAAACCTGGTTTCGATCAATATTTTAGAGGATAACGCAAGTTAGGTCTGGGATAGGTCTGGGATTTTCCCTCATCAGGCTCATACTTTCGCGTTTTTCACATACTTGTTGAACAGATCCTGCGTTTTTTTCTGGATTGGGTCACGTAGTAGTGTGGTACCACACTGAAACAGTCGATTAAACCTGGTTTCGATCAATATTTTTGAGGATAACGCATATTAGGTCTAGGTTAGGCCTGGGATTTTCACTCATCAGACTCTTACTTTCGCATTCTTCACATACTTGTTGAACGGATCCTGGGTTTTTTCTGGTTTGGATCACGTAGTAATGTGGGACCACACGGAAACAGTCAATTAAACCTGATTTCGATCAATATATTAGAGAATAATTCATGTTAGGTCTAGGTTAGGTCTGGGATTTGCTCTCATCAGGCTCATACTTTCGCACACTTCACATACTCGTTTGACAGATCCTGCGTTATTTTCTGGTTTGGATCGCATAGTAATGTGGTACCACACTGAAACAGTCGATTAAACCAGGTTTTGATCAATATTTTTGCGGATAACGCATGTTAGGTCTAGGTTAGGCCTGGGATTTTCACTCATCAGACTCATACTTTCGCATTCTTCACATACTTGTTGAACGGACCTGGGTTTTTTCTGGTTTGGATCACGTAGTAAAGTGGGACCACACTGAAACAGTCAATTAAACCTGGTGTCGATCAATATATTAGAGAATAATTCATGTTAGGTCTGGGATTTGCTCTCATCAGGCTCATTCTTTCGCATATTTCTCATACTTGATGGCTAGATCCTGGGCTTTTTCTGGATTGCATCACGTAGTAATGAAGTACAACACTGAAACAGTCAATTAAACCTGGATTCCATCAATATCTTAGAGGACAACGCAAGTTAGGTCTGGGATAGGTCTGGGTTTTGCCCACATCAGGCTCCTACTTTCGCGTTTTTCACATACTCGTTGAACAGATCCTGGGTTATTTTCTGGTTTGGATCGCATAGTAATGTGGTACCACACTGAAACAGTCGATTAAACCAGGTTTCGATCAATATTTTTGAGGATAACGCATGTTAGGTCTAGGTTAGGCCTGGGATTTTCACTCATCAGACTCATACTTTCGCATTCTTCTCATACTTGTTGAACGGATCCTGGGTTTTTGCTGGTTTGGATCACGTAGTAATGTGGGACCACACAGAAACAATCAATTAAACCTGGTCTTGATAAATAATTTAGGGGATAACGCATGTTAGGTCTGGGTTAGGTCTAGGATTTGCCCTCGTCAGGCTCATACTTTCGCATATTTCTCATACTTCATGGCTAGATCCTGTGCTATTTCTGGATTGTATCACGTAGTAATGTGGTACCACACAGAAACAGTCGATTAAACCAGGTTTCGATCAATATTTTTGAGGATAACGCATGTTAGGTCTAGGTTAGGCCTGGGATTTTCACTCATCAGACTCATACTTTCGCATTCATCACATACTTGTTGAACGGACCTGGGTTTTTTCTGGTTTGGATCACGTAGTAATGTGGGACCACACTGAAACAGTCAATTAAACCTGGTTTCGATCAATATATTAGAGAATAATTCATGTTAGGTCTAGGTTAGGTCTGGGATTTGCTCTCATCAGGCTCATTCTTTCGCATATTTCTCATACTTGATGGCTAGATCCTGGGCTTTTTCTGGATTGCATCACGTAGTAATGAAGTACAACACTGAAACAGTCAATTAAACCTGGTTTCCATCAATATCTTAGAGGACAACGCAAGTTAGGTCTGGGATAGGTCTGGGATTTGCCCACATCAGGCTCATACTTTCGCGTTTTTCACATACTTGTTGAACAGATCCTGGGTTTTTTCTGGTTTGGATCACGTAGTAGTGTGGTACCACACTGAAACAGTCCATTAAACCTGGTTTGGATCAACATTTTAGAGGATAACGCATGTTAGGTCTGGGTTAGGTCTAGGATTTGCCCTCGTCAGGCTCATTCTTTCGCATATTTCTCATACTTCATGGCTAGATCCTGGGCTATTTCTGGATTGTATCACGTAGTAATGTGGTATCACACAGAAACAGTCAATTAAACCTGGTTTCGATCAATATTTTAGAGGATAACGCAAGTTAGGTCTGGGATAGGTCTGGGATTTTCCCTCATCAGGCTCATACTTTTGCGTTTTTCACATACTTGTTGAACAGATCCTGGGTTTTTTTCTGGATTGGGTCACGTAGTAGTGTGGTACCACACTGAAACAGTCGATTAAACCTGGTTTCGATCAATATATTAGAGAATGATTCATGTTAGGTCTAGGTTAGGTCTGGGATTTGCTCTCATCAGGCTCATTCTTTCGCATATTTCTCATACTTGATGGCTAGATCCAGGCCTTTTTCTGGTTTGCATCACGTAGTAATGAAGTACAACACTGAAACAGTCAATTAAACCTGGTTTCCATCAATATTTTAGAGGACAACGCAAGTTAGGTCTGGGATAGGCCTGGGATTTGCCCACATCAGGCTCATACTTTCGCGTTTTTCACATACTCGTTGAACAGATCCTGGGTTATTTTCTGGTTTGGATCGCATAGTAATGTGGTACCACACTGAAACAGTCGATTAAACCAGGTTTCGATCAATATTTTTGAGGATAACGCATGTTAGGTCTAGGTTAGGCCTGGGATTTGCCCTCATCAGGGTCATACTTTCGTAGTTTTAACATACATGTTGACCTGATCGAGGGTTTTTTCTGCTTTGGATCACGTAGTAAAGTGGTACCACACTGAAACAGTCCATTAAACCTGGTATGGATCAATATTTTAGAGGATAACGCATGTTAGGTCTAGGTTAGCCCTGGGATTTTCACTCATCAGACTCATACTTTCGCGTTTTTCACATACTTGTTGAACAGATCCTGCGTTTTTTTCTGGATTGGGTCACGTAGTAGTGTGGTACCACACTGAAACAGTCGATTAAACCTGGTTTCGATCAATATTTTTGAGGATAACGCATATTAGGTCTAGGTTAGGCCTGGGATTTTCACTCATCAGACTCTTACTTTCGCATTCTTCACATACTTGTTGAACGGATCCTGGGTTTTTTCTGGTTTGGATCACGTAGTAATGTGGGACCACACGGAAACAGTCAATTAAACCTGATTTCGATCAATATATTAGAGAATAATTCATGTTATGTCTAGGTTAGGTCTGGGATTTGCTCTCATCAGGCTCATACTTTCGCACACTTCACATACTCGTTTGACAGATCCTGCGTTATTTTCTGGTTTGGATCGCATAGTAATGTGGTACCACACTGAAACAGTCGATTAAACCAGGTTTTGATCAATATTTTTGCGGATAACGCATGTTAGGTCTAGGTTAGGCCTGGGATTTTCACTCATCAGACTCATACTTTCGCATTCTTCACATACTTGTTGAACGGACCTGGGTTTTTTCTGGTTTGGATCACGTAGTAAAGTGGGACCACACTGAAACAGTCAATTAAACCTGGTGTCGATCAATATATTAGAGAATAATTCATGTTAGGTCTGGGATTTGCTCTCATCAGGCTCATTCTTTCGCATATTTCTCATACTTGATGGCTAGATCCTGGGCTTTTTCTGGATTGCATCACGTAGTAATGAAGTACAACACTGAAACAGTCAATTAAACCTGGTTTCCATCAATATCTTAGAGGACAACGCAAGTTAGGTCTGGGATAGGTCTGGGATTTGCCCACATCAGGCTCATACTTTCGCGTTTTTCACATACTTGTTGAACAGATCCTGGGTTTTTTCTGGTTTGGATCACGTAGTAGTGTGGTACCACACTGAAACAGTCCATTAAACCTGGTTTGGATCAACATTTTAGAGGATAACGCATGTTAGGTCTAGGTTAGGTCTGGGATTTTCACTCATCAGACTCATACTTTCGCATTCTTCACATACTTGTTGAACGGATCCTGGGTTTTTTCTGGTTTGGATCACGTAGTAATGTGGGACCACACTGAAACAATCAATTAAACCTGGTCTTGATAAATATTTTAGAGGATAACTCATGTTAGGTCTGGGTTAGGTCTAGGATTTGCCCTCGTCAGGCTCATACTTTCGCATATTTCTCATACTTCATGGCTAGATCCGGGGCTATTTCTGGATTGTATCACGTAGTAATGTGGTACCACACAGAAACAGTCAATCAAACCTGGTTTCGATCAATATTTTAGAGGATAACGCAAGTTAGGTCTGGGATAGGTCTGGGATTTTCCCTCATCAGGCTCATACTTTCGCGTTTTTCACATACTTGTTGAACAGATCCTGGGTTTTTTTCTGGATTGGGTCACGTAGTAGTCTGGTACCACACTGAAACAGTCGATTAAACCTGGTTTCGATCAATATTCTTGAGCATAACGCATGTTAGGTCTAGGTTAGGCCTGGGATTTTCACTCATCAGACTCTTACTTTCGCATTCTTCACATACTTGTTGAACGGATCCTGGGTTTTTTCTGGTTTGGATCACGTAGTAATGTGGGACCACACGGAAGCAGTCAATTAAACCTGGTTTCGATCAATATATTAGAGAATAATTCATGTTAGGTCTAGGTTAGGTCTGGGATTTGCTCTCATCAGGCTCATTCTTTCCCATATTTCTCATACTTGATGGCTAGATCCTGGGCTTTTTCTGGATTGCATCACGTAGTAATGAAGTACAACACTGAAACAGTCAATTAAACCTGGTTTCCATCAATATCTTAGAGGATAACGCAAGTTAGGTCTGGGATAGGTCTGGGATTTGCCCACATCAGGCTCATACTTTCGCGATTTCACATACTTGTTGAAGAGATCCTGGGTTTTTTCTGGTTTGGATCACGTAGTAGTGTGGTACCACACTGAAACGGTCCATTAAACCTGGTTTGGATCAACATTTTAGAGGATAACGCATGTTAGGTCTAGGTTAGGTCTGGGATTTTCACTCATCAGACTCATACTTTCGCAATCTTCACATACTTGTTGAACGGATCCTGTGTTTTTTCTGGTTTGGATCACGTAGTAATGTGGTACCACACTGAAACAGTCAATTAAACCTGGTTTTGATCAATATCATAGAGAATAATTCATGTTAGGTCTAGGTTAGGTCTGGGATTTGCCCTCATCAGGCTCATACTTTCGCATATTTCTCATACTTCATGGCTGGATCCTGGGCTATTTCTGGATTGGATCATGTAGTAATGTGGTACCACACTGAAACAGTCAATTAAACCTGGTTTGGATAAATATTTTTAGAGGATAACGCATGTTAGGTCTAGGTTAGCCCTGGGATTTTCACTCATCAGACTCATACTTTTGCATTCTTCACATACTTGTTGAACGGATCCTGGGTTTTTTCTGGTTTGGTTCACGTAGTAATGTGGTACCACACTGAAACAGACCATTAAACCTGGTTTCGATCAATATTTTAGAGGATAACGCAAGTTAGGTCTGGCAAAGGTCTGGGATTCGCCCTCATCAGACTCATACTTTCGCGTTTTTCGCATACTTGTTGAACTGATCCTGGGCTTTTTCTGGTGTGGATCACGTAGTAATGTGGTACCACACTGAGACAGTCAATTAAACCTGGTCTTGATAAATATTTTAGAGGATAACGCATGTTAGGTCTAGGTTAGGTCTGGGACTTTCACTCATCAGACTCATACTTTCGCATTCTTCACATACTTGTTGAACGGATCCTGGGTTTTCTCTGGTTTGGATCACGTAGTAATGTGGGACCACACTGAAACAATCAATTAAACCTGGTTTTGATCAATATTTTAGAGAATAATTCATGTTAGGTCTAGGTTAGGTCTGGGATTTGCTCTCATCAGGCTCATACTTTCGCACACTTCACATACTCGTTTGACAGATCCTGCGTTATTTTCTGGTTTGGATCGCATAGTAATGTGGTACCACACTGAAACAGTCGATTAAACCAGGTTTCGATCAATATTTTTGAGGATAACGCATGTTAGGTCTAGGTTAGGCCTGGGATTTTCACTCATCAGACTCATACTTTCGTATTCTTCTCATACTCGTTTGACAGATCCTGCGTTATTTTCTGGTTTGGATCGCATAGTAATGTGGTACCACACTGAAACAGTCGATTAAACCTGGTTTCGATCAATATTTTAGAGAATAATTCATGTTAGGTCTAGGTTAGGTCTGGGATTTGCTCTCATCAGGCTCATACTTTCGCACACTTCACATACTCGTTTGACAGATCCTGCGTTATTTTCTGGTTTGGATCGCATAGTAATGTGGTACCACACTGAAACAGTCGATTAAACCAGGTTTCGATCAATATTTTTGAGGATAACGCATGTTAGGTCTAGGTTAGGCCTGGGATTTTCACTCATCAGACTAATATTTTCGTATTCTTCTCATACTTGTTGAACGGATCCTGGGTTTTTTCTGGTTTGGATCACGTAGTAATGTGGTACCACACTGAAACAGTCAATTAAACCTGGTTTTGATCAATATTTTAGAGAATAATTCATGTTAGGTCTAGGTTAGGTCCGGGATTTGCTCTCATCAGGCTCATTCTTTCGCATATTTCTCATACTTGATGGCTAGATCCTGGGCTTTTTCTGGATTGCATAACGTAGTAATAAAGTACAACACTGAAACAGTCAATTAAACCTGGATTCCATCAATATCTTAGAGGACAACGCAAGTTAGGTCTGGGATAGGTCTGGGTTTTGCCCACATCAGGCTCCTACTTTCGCGTTTTTCACATACTCGTTGAACAGATCCTGGGTTATTTTCTGGTTTGGATCGCATAGTAATGTGGTACCACACTGAAACAGTCGATTAAACCAGGTTTCGATCAATATTTTTGAGGATAACGCATGTTAGGTCTAGGTTAGGCCTGGGATTTTCACTCATCAGACTCATACTTTCGCATTCTTCTCATACTTGTTGAACGGATCCTGGGTTTTTGCTGGTTTGGATCACGTAGTAATGTGGGACCACACAGAAACAATCAATTAAAGCTGGTCTTGATAAATATTTTAGAGGATAACGCATGTTAGGTCTGGGTTAGGTCTAAGATTTGCCCTCGTCAGGCTCATACTTTCGCATATTTCTCATACTTCATGGCTAGATCCTGGGCTATTTCTGGATTGTATCACGTAGTAATGTGGTACCACACAGAAACAGTCAATTAAACCTGGTTTCGATCAATATTTTAGAGGATAACGCAAGTTAGGTCTGGGATAGGTCTGGGATTTTCCCTCATCAGGCTCATACTTTCGCGTTTTTCACATACTTGTTGAACAGATCCTGCGTTTTTTTCTGGATTGGGTCACGTAGTAGTGTGGTACCACACTGAAACAGTCGATTAAACCTGGTTTCGATCAATATTTTTGAGGATAACGCATATTAGGTCTAGGTTAGGCCTGGGATTTTCACTCATCAGACTCTTACTTTCGCATTCTTCACATACTTGTTGAACGGATCCTGGGTTTTTTCTGGTTTGGATCACGTAGTAATGTGGGACCACACGGAAACAGTCAATTAAACCTGATTTCGATCAATATATTAGAGAATAATTCATGTTAGGTCTAGGTTAGGTCTGGGATTTGCTCTCATCAGGCTCATACTTTCGCACACTTCACATACTCGTTTGACAGATCCTGCGTTATTTTCTGGTTTGGATCGCATAGTAATGTGGTACCACACTGAAACAGTCGATTAAACCAGGTTTTGATCAATATTTTTGCGGATAACGCATGTTAGGTCTAGGTTAGGCCTGGGATTTTCACTCATCAGACTCATACTTTCGCATTCTTCACATACTTGTTGAACGGACCTGGGTTTTTTCTGGTTTGGATCACGTAGTAAAGTGGGACCACACTGAAACAGTCAATTAAACCTGGTGTCGATCAATATATTAGAGAATAATTCATGTTAGGTCTGGGATTTGCTCTCATCAGGCTCATTCTTTCGCATATTTCTCATACTTGATGGCTAGATCCTGGGCTTTTTCTGGATTGCATCACGTAGTAATGAAGTACAACACTGAAACAGTCAATTAAACCTGGTTTCCATCAATATCTTAGAGGACAACGCAAGTTAGGTCTGGGATAGGTCTGGGATTTGCCCACATCAGGCTCATACTTTCGCGTTTTTCACATACTTGTTGAACAGATCCTGGGTTTTTTCTGGTTTGGATCACGTAGTAGTGTGGTACCACACTGAAACAGTCCATTAAACCTGGTTTGGATCAACATTTTAGAGGATAACGCATGTTAGGTCTAGGTTAGGTCTGGGATTTTCACTCATCAGACTCATACTTTCGCATTCTTCACATACTTGTTGAACGGATCCTGGGTTTTTTCTGGTTTGGATCACGTAGTAATGTGGGACCACACTGAAACAATCAATTAAACCTGGTCTTGATAAATATTTTAGAGGATAACTCATGTTAGGTCTGGGTTAGGTCTAGGATTTGCCCTCGTCAGGCTCATACTTTCGCATATTTCTCATACTTCATGGCTAGATCCGGGGCTATTTCTGGATTGTATCACGTAGTAATGTGGTACCACACAGAAACAGTCAATCAAACCTGGTTTCGATCAATATTTTAGAGGATAACGCAAGTTAGGTCTGGGATAGGTCTGGGATTTTCCCTCATCAGGCTCATACTTTCGCGTTTTTCACATACTTGTTGAACAGATCCTGGGTTTTTTTCTGGATTGGGTCACGTAGTAGTCTGGTACCACACTGAAACAGTCGATTAAACCTGGTTTCGATCAATATTCTTGAGCATAACGCATGTTAGGTCTAGGTTAGGCCTGGGATTTTCACTCATCAGACTCTTACTTTCGCATTCTTCACATACTTGTTGAACGGATCCTGGGTTTTTTCTGGTTTGGATCACGTAGTAATGTGGGACCACACGGAAGCAGTCAATTAAACCTGGTTTCGATCAATATATTAGAGAATAATTCATGTTAGGTCTAGGTTAGGTCTGGGATTTGCTCTCATCAGGCTCATTCTTTCCCATATTTCTCATACTTGATGGCTAGATCCTGGGCTTTTTCTGGATTGCATCACGTAGTAATGAAGTACAACACTGAAACAGTCAATTAAACCTGGTTTCCATCAATATCTTAGAGGATAACGCAAGTTAGGTCTGGGATAGGTCTGGGATTTGCCCACATCAGGCTCATACTTTCGCGTTTTTCACATACTTGTTGAAGAGATCCTGGGTTTTTTCTGGTTTGGATCACGTAGTAGTGTGGTACCACACTGAAACGGTCCATTAAACCTGGTTTGGATCAACATTTTAGAGGATAACGCATGTTAGGTCTAGGTTAGGTCTGGGATTTTCACTCATCAGACTCATACTTTCGCAATCTTCACATACTTGTTGAACGGATCCTGTGTTTTTTCTGGTTTGGATCACGTAGTAATGTGGTACCACACTGAAACAGTCAATTAAACCTGGTTTTGATCAATATCATAGAGAATAATTCATGTTAGGTCTAGGTTAGGTCTGGGATTTGCCCTCATCAGGCTCATACTTTCGCATATTTCTCATACTTCATGGCTGGATCCTGGGCTATTTCTGGATTGGATCATGTAGTAATGTGGTACCACACTGAAACAGTCAATTAAACCTGGTTTGGATAAATATTTTTAGAGGATAACGCATGTTAGGTCTAGGTTAGCCCTGGGATTTTCACTCATCAGACTCATACTTTTGCATTCTTCACATACTTGTTGAACGGATCCTGGGTTTTTTCTGGTTTGGTTCACGTAGTAATGTGGTACCACACTGAAACAGACCATTAAACCTGGTTTCGATCAATATTTTAGAGGATAACGCAAGTTAGGTCTGGCAAAGGTCTGGGATTCGCCCTCATCAGACTCATACTTTCGCGTTTTTCGCATACTTGTTGAACTGATCCTGGGCTTTTTCTGGTGTGGATCACGTAGTAATGTGGTACCACACTGAGACAGTCAATTAAACCTGGTCTTGATAAATATTTTAGAGGATAACGCATGTTAGGTCTAGGTTAGGTCTGGGACTTTCACTCATCAGACTCATACTTTCGCATTCTTCACATACTTGTTGAACGGATCCTGGGTTTTCTCTGGTTTGGATCACGTAGTAATGTGGGACCACACTGAAACAATCAATTAAACCTGGTCTTGATAAATATTTTAGAGGATAACGCATGTTAGGTCTGTGATAGGTCTGGGATTTGCCCTCATCAGATTCATACTTTCGCACACTTCACATACTCGTTGAACAGATCCTGGGTTATTTTCTGGTTTGGATCACATGGTAATGTGGTACCACACTGAAACAGTCGATTAAACCAGGTTTCGATCAATATTTTTGAGGATAACGCATGTTAGGTCTAGGTTAGGCCTGGGATTTTCACTCATCAGACTCATACTTTCGTATTCTTCTCATACCTGTTGAACGGATCCTGGGTTTTTTCTGGTTTGGATCACGTAGTAATGTGGTACCACACTGAAACAGTCAATTAAACCTGGTTTTGATCAATATTTTAGAGAATAATTCATGTTAGGTCTAGGTTAGGTCTGGGATTTGCTCTCATCAGGCTCTTTCTTTCGCATATTTCTCATACTTGATGGCTAGATCCTGGGCTTTTTCTGGATTGCATAACGTAGTAATGAAGTACAACACTGAAACAGTCAATTAAACCTGGATTCCATCAATATCTTAGAGGACAACGCAAGTTAGGTCTGGGATAGGTCTGGGATTTGCCCACATCAGGCTCATACTTTCGCGTTTTTCACATACTCGTTGAACAGATCCTGGGTTATTTTCTGGTTTGGATCGCATAGTAATGTGGTACCACACTGAAACAGTCGATTAAACCAGGTTTCGATCAATATTTTTGAGGATAACGCATGTTAGGTCTAGGTTAGGCCTGGGATTTTCACTCATCAGACTCATACTTTCGCATTCTTCTCATACTTGTTGAACGGATCCTGGGTTTTTGCTGGTTTGGATCACGTAGTAATGTGGGACCACACAGAAACAATCAATTAAACCTGGTCTTGATAAATATTTTAGAGGATAACGCATGTTAGGTCTGGGTTAGGTCTAGGATTTGCCCTCGTCAGGCTCATACTTTCGCATATTTCTCATACTTCATGGCTAGATCCTGGGCTATTTCTGGATTGCATCACGTAGTAATGAAGTACAACACTGAAACAGTCAATTAAACCTGGTTTCCATCAATATCTTAGAGGACAACGCAAGTTAGGTCTGGGATAGGTCTGGGATTTGCCCACATCAGGCTCATACTTTCGCGTTTTTCACATACTTGTTGAAGAGATCCTGGGTTTTTTCTGGTTTGGATCACGTAGTAGTGTGGTACCACACTGAAACGGTCCATTAAACCTGGTTTGGATCAACATTTTAGAGGATAACGCATGTTAGGTCTAGGTTAGGTCTGGGATTTTCACTCATCAGACTCATACTTTCGCATTCTTCACATACTTGTTGAACGGATCCTGTGTTTTTTCTGGTTTGGATCACGTAGTAATGTGGTACCACACTGAAACTGTCAATTAAACCTGGTTTTGATCAATATCATAGAGAATCATTCATGTTAGGTCTAGGTTAGGTCTGGGATTTGCCCTCATCAGGCTCATACTTTCGCATATTTCTCATACTTCATTGCTGGATCCTGGGCTATTTCTGGATTGGATCATGTAGTAATGTGGTACCACACTGAAACAGTCAATTAAACCTGGTTTGGATCAATATTTTTAGAGGATAACGCATGTTAGGTCTAGGTTAGCCCTGGGATTTTCACTCATCAGACTCATACTTTCGCATTCTTCACATACTTGTTGAACGGATCCTGGGTTTTTTCTGGTTTGGTTCACGTAGTAATGTGGTACCATACTGAAAGATTCAATTAAACCTGATCTAGATAAATATTTCAGAGCATAACGCATGTTAGGTCTGGGTTAGGTCTAGGATTTGCCCTCATCAGGCTCATACTTTCGCATATTTCTCATACTTCATGGCTAGATCCTGGGCTGTTTCTGGATTGTATCACGTAGTAATGTGGTACCACGCTGAAACAGTCAATTAAACCTGGTTTCGATCAATATTTTATAGGATAACGCAAGTTAGGTCTGGCTTAGGTCTGGGATTCGCCCTCATCAGACTCATACTTTCGCGTTTTTCACATACTTGTTGAACTGATCCTGGGCTTTTTCTGGTTTGGATCACGTAGTAATGTGGTACCACACTGAGACAGTCAATTAAACCTGGTCTTGATAAATATTTTAGAGGATAACGCATGTTAGGTCTAGGTTAGGTCTGGGATTTTCACTCATCAGACTCATACTTTCGCATTCTTCACATACTTGTTGAACGGATCCTGGGTTTTTTCTGGTTTGGATCACGTAGTAATGTGGGACCACACTGAAACAATCAATTAAACCTGGTCTTGATAAATATTTTAGAGGATAACGCATGTTAGGTCTGGGATAGGTCTGGGATTTGCCCTCATCAGACTCATACTTTCGCACACTTCACATACTCGTTGAACAGATCCTGGGTTATTTTCTGGTTTGGATCACATAGTAATGTGGTACCACACTGAAACAGTCGATTAAACCAGGTTTCGATCAATATTTTTGAGGATAACGCATGTTAGGTCTAGGTTAGGCCTGGGATTTTCACTCATCAGACTCATACTTTCGTATTCTTCTCATACTTGTTGAACGGATCCTGGGTTTTTTCTGGTTTGGATCACGTAGTAATGTGGTACCACACTGAAACAGTCGATTAAACCAGGTTTCGATCAATATTTTTGAGGATAACGCATGTTAGGTCTAGGTTAGGCCTGGGATTTTCACTCATCAGACTTATACTTTCGCATTCTTCACATACTTGTTGAACGGACCTGGGTTTTTTCTGGTTTGGATCACGTAGTAATGTGGGACCACACTGAAACAGTCAATTAAACCTGGTTTCGATCAATATATTAGAGAATAATTCATGTTAGGTCTAGGTTAGGTCTGGGATTTGCTCTCATCAGGCTCATTCTTTCGCATATTTCTCATACTTGATGGCTAGATCCTGGGCTTTTTCTGGATTGCATCACGTAGTATTGAAGTACAACACTGAAACAGTCAATTAAACCTGGTTTCCATCAATATCTTAGAGGACAACGCAAGTAAGGTCTGGGATAGGTCTGGGATTTGCCCACATCAGGCTCATACTTTCGCGTTTTTCACATACTTGTTGAACAGATCCTGGGTTTTTTCTGGTTTGGATCACGTAGTAGTGTGGTACCACACTGAAACAGTCCATTAAACCTGGTTTGGATCAACATTTTAGAGGATAACGCATGTTAGGTCTAGGTTAGGTCTGGGATTTTCAATCATCAGACTCATACTTTCGCATTCTTCACATACTTGTTGAACGGATCCTGGGTTTTTTCTGGTTTGGATCACGTATTAATGTGGGACCACACTGAAACAATCAATTAAACCTGGTCCTGATAAATATTTTAGAGGATAACGCATGTTAGGTCTGGGATAGGTCTGGGATTTGCCCTCATCAGACTCATACTTTCGCACACTTCACATACTCGTTGAACAGATCCTGTGTTATTTTCTGGTTTGGATCACATAGTAATGTGGTACCACACTGAAACAGTCGATTAAACCAGGTTTCGATCAATATTTTTGAGGATAACGCATGTTAGGTCTAGGTTAGCCCTGGGATTTTCACTCATCAGACTCATACTTTTTTTTTTTTTTTTTTTTTTTTTTTTTTTTTTTTTGTCGTGGGGAAAATCTTCGAAAGACTCCCTCCCACCTCCTTGGGGAGAGGTGGGAGGGGTGTGTGGGATTCCCCGCGCCCGTACAACGACAGGCGCGGGACCTACCCACTAAAAACCCCACGGTGACCCTTCGGCACGCTTTGGGAGGATACCGGGAATCGCTCGAAGCATTCTTCCGGTATCCTCCCCGTGCCCGCGCTTTCGCGCCCATCCCCCGGGGGGACAATCGGTCCCCCCAGTAGACACACTGCCTCATAGCGGCGGGACGGGGCCGCTCCATCCCGCCGCTATCCGTCCCGGGGCCGCGTTTAGTGGCGGCTGCGAGCCCCAACTCGCAACCGCCCGCGACCCCGTTTCCACCCCTCGGCAGCCGGGCGTTCATGGCCGCACCAGACCACCGAGGGTGCCTCCCCTTGCGTCGGACCGGTAGGTGGAGGCACTCCTACCCCCAACCAGTCCGACCCGGCGCCGCCTGGCGGGAGGAGGGTCCCCTCAGGACCCCCCTCCCAGCCTAGGTCATCCGCCACGCCGAGGCGGCCGCCCGCGACGCCTCGCGACCGGGCGACGACCTCGGGCCACCGCACGAGCGCGCGCTTCAGCACGCCGCTGAAGCTCGCACTCCCTCCCCGCGGCCTCCTTCTGCAACATTACGTTCTCGCAGAAGGAGGCCACGGCCCTCCACTTCTCCTCGCTGCCGAGCATGGCGCGCACCACGCCCGGCAGCGAGACATCCCGCCCGACGACGCCGACCAGGACACGGCGCTCCCCCTCCCACGCGGGGCATACCTCCAGGGTATGATCCGCCGTGTCCTGCTCAGCGTCGCAGTGGCAGCAACGCGCCGTCGGCTCCTTCCCTATCCGGCACAGGTATCTTCCGAAGCTGCCATGCCCGGAAAATACCTGTGCCAGCCGGTAGGTGAGGCTGCCATGGCCTCTGTCCAGCCACTCCTTCAGGAGTGGCCGAACAGCCCCGACAGTCCGGTGCCCCGCGGTTGGCAGAGCCAGCCGCTCCTGCCACGCGAGCAACACGGACTGCCGGGCCTGGCGCTTCAAATCGCCCCAAGCAGGTTCCTGCCCGCCCGGGACCGCCCCCACCCCCGCGCGACGGTCGACGCGGTGCCGGTACATCACCGCGTGCGACCGCGCGAGCAGGTCCATGGGCGGCATCCCCGCTAGAACCGTCGCCGCCTCATGTGACATGGTCCGATACCCGCGGACGACCCTGAGCGCCATGCGCCTCTGCACCCGACGCAGCATAGTCATGCTGCGCCGGGAGGCCGCCAGGTCGTCCGCCCAGACGGGGGCCCCGTATAGGGCCACCGACTGGACCATTGCCACATAGAGGCGACGAACTCGGCCCACCGGGCCCCCCAGGTTGGGCAGGATCCGGCCCAGAGCCGCAACCATCCTTTCCAACCGGGGGACCAGGCAGCGGAAATGCTTCTCGAAACGCCAGTGGCTATCGAGGATCAGCCCCAGATACCTGATCTGGGGCTTCACCTCGATGTCAGCCCCACCCACCCGAATCAGAGGGGGTGGCGGATCCTGCCGAGGTGAATGAAACGCAATCACCTCGGTCTTATGGACCGCCACCGTCATCCCCATCCCCCTGATCCGGTCGACGACGCGTTGCGACCCCTCCTCCGCGCGACGCATGGCCCTCCCCCAGTGCGCCCCGACGGCCAGCACCAGTGTGTCATCCGCATAACACACCGTGCTGACGCCGTCGGGGAGGCCGGCCCGCAACACCGAGTCGTACGCGATGTTCCACAGGAGTGGCCCGAGGACCGACCCCTGCGGAACACCGCAGTACACCTCCCTCCGCATATCACCATCCCGGCCCGGATACTCGATCCACCTGCCGCGGAGATAATCCCCGACGACCGCCCTGAGACAAGGGGGGACTCGATGATATTCGAGTCCCCTCCTTATCTCTTCCCAGGGGAGGGTGTTAAAGGCATTGGCAATATCCAAGGATATTGCCAATGCCACCCCTCCCCGGGAGACGGCCGCCTCCGAGAGGGCCCTCACACGACCTATCGCGTCGATAGTCGATCGGCCCCCCCGGAAACCGAACTGGCAGTCGGCCAGACCGGGATCACCCCGCGACAGGTGCTCGACGAGGCGGGCAGCAATCACACGCTCGAAGAGCTTGCCCACCTCGTCGAGGAGACAAATGGGCCGGTATGCGGAGGGAGACTCCGCGGGCCGACCCTCCTTCCGGAGGAGGACCATCCTCGCCACCTTCCAACTGGGGGGGAATCGCCCGTCCCTCAGGCAGCGGTCGAACAACCGCCTGAGGTCGGCCCCAAGGACGCCCTGGGTCAAGACCCAAACCCGGCCGGGCACACCATCCGGACCCGGGGCCGTGTTACGAACCCCGAGCCGTCTGATGGCCGCTGCCAGCTCCTCCTGCGTGACCCCCACCTCGGCCGTCCACTCCACTGGGACAGCCGCCGCCGCCGGAGGACGCGGTCCCCTCTCCCCAATTGGGAAGAGTGTATTGACCACGTCCTCCAGCAGCCGGGGGTCAAGACCCTCGGTGAGGGGGGGCGCCCACGGGCGGAGCTTATTCAGCACCACCTTATATGGGCGCCCCCATGGATCGTCATCAAGGGTCTGGAGGAGCTCCTTCCATGCCTGGGTCTTGGCCCGTTTGATGGCGGCCTGCAGAGCAACCCGCGCCACGCGGTATGCTCCATACAGGTCATCAGCTGCCCTCGCTCGCGCCACGCCGTCGCCTGTACGTTGACGACGGCGCGCGCGGGTGTACTGGCGTCGGGCGCGGACAGTCGCGACTCGCAACTCCGCGATCGCGTCCGACCACCAGTACACCGCCCGGCGAGGAGAAGCCCGCCCGACCCGAGGCATCGCCGCGTCGCAAATACCCGCGACCAATGCTCCGAGCCGGGCGACCTCCTCCTCTATGCTCGGCAACTCGGCCGCTCCCTGCGGCCAAGTTGCAGCGAGGGCAGCTGCCATCAGGGCGTCCTTGTCCAGGCGCCGAAGCGCCCAGCGGCGTGGTGGGGTGCCACGCAGGCGGCCGTGTCGGGATGCACTCGCGGCGGCAGAGACCTCCATCCGGATGTACCGGTGATCGGAGAGTGTCTCTGCCCCCGCGACCACGTGCCAACCCGACACCATGCGCACGGCGTTGGGGGTCGCGAATCCAACATCCACGATGGACCCCCCATATCGCCGCACGCATGTGTGCTCCGACCCCCGGTTCAATACCCGGAGGTCGAGCCCCGCCGCCCAATCGCCCAGGATCCCGCCGCGAACGGAGGTCCTGGGGGATCCCCAAGCCACCGACTTGGCATTAAAATCCCCCAGGACCAGCACCGGCCGGGCCGCGTAGCGCTGCACGCATGCCGCGACCTCGGCCAAGTACAGCTCGAACGCAGCGTGACCGCTACGGGGCGAAATGTAGCACCCCACCACAGCAACTCCCCCCCAACCCACGGCGACGAATCCCCGACCGCGCTCCAACAAGGAGAACGGTGGGGACCCGTCGCCCCCTCCCCATACCGTCGCCACCAAGCCGTCCGCGTCGCCCACCCAATGAGGGTGATCAGGGACGCGGTACGGCTCGGCGGCGACCGCCAGGCCAACCCCCCACTCCGCGAGGACTTGGGACATCAAGTCCTGTGCCGCGCGGCAGTGGTTGAGGTTGGCCTGGAGGAGGAGGCGGGGCGGCATTAATTAATGGCCGCGCCAGCCTCCTCCCGGCCGTCCGTCCCCGTAGCACCGTCCACCTCCATTGAGGACGATGCCACCGCCCTCGGCACCGGAGCCGGTGCAGCCCGCCTCTTCCTCTCCTTCCGGGAGGGGGGGGGAGCACTTCTTGCTCCCCACCCTGTGATCGGCTGGCCTCCCCATGTCCGCACACAGCGGGCAGTGGGGGGCCGCCGAGCACTGGCTCGCACGGTGCTCTTTGGCACCGCAGCGGTAACACTGACCGCTGCGGTCCACCGGCGAGGTGCACCACTGCCTCACGTGCCCCAATACGAGGCAGCGGTGACACTGGAGCGGGCGCGGCGCGAGGATTTCCACTCGCGCCGAAACCCACCCCACCAACACCCTCCCGGATTCCGCCACCTTACGGGCGGCGGAGAGGGGGCACCGGGCCCACACCGACCCGAGGCCGGAGGGCGACCTGCGGATCTCTCCGATCCGCAGGTCCTCCACAGGACAGTCCCCCGCCCTCGCAAGGGCACGGGACACATCCTGTGCGCTGACCGAGTCGTCCAGCCCACAAACGCGCATCTCCGTGCGCTTCGTGGGCCGGGCGACCCGGACACCTCGCTCGCCCAGCTGCTCCCGGAGCCTCTGGGCGAGACGATCCGCCTTCGCGCCGCCTTCTGCACCGGGGATCTCCAGCAAGAGACCCCCGGTCACGGCCCTCTTCGCCCTCACGGAGGCGATGCCCAGCTCTTCCAGGGAGATATTCTCCCTGGCGAGCTGCATCGCCTCCGCGAAGGTCAGGTCGCCCCCCTGCGCAACGGTCAGCGTCACCGCTGCCGTTTTTGGGGGACGACCTGGTCGTGCCTTCCCGACCTTCGCGGCCTTTACCTTGGCCGCCGGCGGCGGAGGCGGAGGCTGCGGTTGCGAGGCCTTCCTCGCCGCCCGCTTCGCCTTCCGCCCCACAACCTCACTCCACGCCACCCCCCCTTGGGAGGGTGCTGTGGAGGACGCGACCACCGCGACCACGGGTACACCACCCCCCTTGGGGGTCGCGACCCGGGGCCCTGGTGCCGCAACGCTGGGCGGAGCCTTCACTCCGCCCTTCTTTGCCTTCCCCGACTGTACCGGAACAGGTCGGGGAGGCACCGCCTTCCTGCTGACCGCTCTTCCGGCGAGGAGCTCCTCCCGGAAGGCGGCCAGCTTGCCATCAATCATGTCCCCAATCCTCCTCAGAAGATCGTCTTTTGAAGAGGACGGGGACTTCTTCACGGGCGGAGTGCGGGTGGAGGGGCCCGCGGTGCCCCGCACCACTGCCGCCGCACTCCGCTTATTTACCTCCGCCGAGGGACGCGGCGGTGGAGGAGGAGGGAGGATGGGAGGGAGGGCCGCGCTGTTCCACAGCGCCTCTGCCCTCCTCCGCCCCTGTCGCTCCTCCTCCAACAGGAGCTGCAGACGGGCGTTCCGCCCTCTGAGCTCCCGCGCCGCCTCCCTCATTTCCTCCGCCGCGGCCTTCAGGGCCTCCGCGCCACCGCTTTTCTGCCCCTTAAAGGCGCAGGCAGCGGCGACTTTCTCCACCCGCCTCAGGGACGAGGAGATCCTCTCCGATATATCCTCGGTCACCTCGTCCCTGAGGCAACTCAGCCTCACCGACGGGCTCATCGCCCCGCCCACCTCGACGACGGCCTGCCCCGTCCTCTTCCTCTTAGAGCCTATGTGGCTCGTGCTGGAGGAGAAGGACGAGACCGACGCCGTCTCGTCGTCCTCCTCCACCCTCCACGAAGCCGGACCTGGCGCTGAGTGGGGCGCGAGCGCCGCCACCCTAACCCCAACCCCGTCTCCGTCCTCCCCAACCGACAAAACCCGCCCCATCCCCATTTTATTTTCTGTGTCCATAATAGTCCCACGAGATGGTCGGAAATAAAGGTCCACCCGGGCAGAGCCGCCTTACCCGGGTAAGCCTAATACTCCGGGGGTTCGGCAGGTTCCCCGGAGGTGGTCGCTTGGGATTGGGCCTTCTCCCCCAACCATGCATCCCATCGCCGCGCACCATAGCTTAGGATTGGAGGGCGATTTTATAGAGTCGCCATACTCGTGGCCCAGGCGGTTAAGCCAAGACCCCCGTTCCTCCTGCCGTCACGTACCATTCACAAAACCAATAGGGAATTGTGAATGGGTCGTTGTGACGACCAACAGGAGGCTTACGGTGTGTGTATGACTCGGGTACCCCGGGTTCGTTAAGCCCGTACTGCAGCTGAAAGGCTGGCAGCCCCTGAGGGAATCAGACTCATACTTTCGCATTCTTCACATACTTGTTGAACGGATCCTGGGTTTTTTCTGGTTTGGTTCACGTAGTAATGTGGTACCACACTGAAAGATTCAATTAAACCTGATCTTGATAAATATTTCAGAGTATAACGCATGTTAGGTCTGGGTTAGGTCTAGGATTTGCCCTCATCAGGCTCATACTTTCGCATATTTCTCATACTTCATGGCTAGATCCTGGGCTGTTTCTGGATTGTATCACGTAGTAATGTGGTACCACGCTGAAACAGTCAATTAAACCTGGTTTCGATCAATATTTTAGAGGATAACGCAAGTTAGGTCTGGCATAGGTCTGGGATTCGCCCTCATCAGACTCATACTTTCGCGTTTTTCACATACTTGTTGAACTGATCCTGGGCTTTTTCTGGTTTGGATCACGTAGTAATGTGGTACCACACTGAGACAGTCAATTAAACCTGGTCTTGATAAATATTTTAGAGGATAACGCATGTTAGGTCTAGGTTAGGTCTGGGATTTTCACTCATCAGACTCATACTTTCGCATTCTTCACATACTTGTTGAACGGATCCTGGGTTTCTTCTGGTTTGGATCACGTAGTAATGTGGGACCACACTGAAACAATCAATTAAACCTGGTCTTAATAAATATTTTAGAGGATAACGCATGTTAGGTCTGGGATAGGTCTGGGATTTTCCCTCATCAGACTCATACTTTCGCACACTTCACATACTCGTTGAACAGATCCTGGGTTTTCTCTGGTTTGGATCACGTAGTAATGTGGGACCACACTGAAACAGTCAATTAAACCTGGTTTCGATCAATATATTAGAGAATAATTCATGTTAGGTCTAGGTTAGGTCTGGGATTTGCTCTCATCAGGCTCATTCTTTCGCATATTTCTCATACTTGATGGCTAGATCCTGGGCTTTTTCTGGATTGCATCACGTAGTATTGAAGTACAACACTGAAACAGTCAATTAAACCTGGTTTCCATCAATATCTTAGAGGACAACGCAAGTTAGGTCTGGGATAGGTCTGGGATTTGCCCACATCAGGCTCATACTTTCGCGATTTTCACATACTTGTTGAACAGATCCTGGGTTATTTTCTGGTTTGGATCGCATAGTAATGTGGTACCACACTGAAACAGTCGATTAAACCAGGTTTCGATCAATATTTTTGAGGATAACGCATGTTAGGTCTAGGTTAGGCCTGGGATTTTCACTCATCAGACTCATACTTTCGCATTCTTCACATACTTGTTGAACGGACCTGGGTTTTTTCTGGTTTGGATCACGTATTAATGTGGGACCACACTGAAACAATCAATTAAACCTGGTCTTGATAAATATTTTAGAGGATAACGCATGTTAGGTCTGGGATAGGTCTGGGATTTGCTCTCATCAGACTCATACTTTCGCACACTTCACATACTCGTTGAACAGATCCTGTGTTATTTTCTGGTTTGGATCACATAGTAATGTGGTACCACACTGAAACAGTCGATTAAACCAGGTTTCGATCAATATTTTTGAGGATAACGCATGTTAGGTCTAGGTTAGGCCTGGGATTTTCACTCATCAGACTCATACTTTCGTATTCTTCTCATACTTGTTGAACGGATCCTGGGTTTTTTCTGGTTTGGATCACGTAGTAATGTGGTACCACACTGAAACAGTCGATTAAACCAGGTTTCGATCAATATTTTTGAGGATAACGCATGTTAGGTCTAGGTTAGGCCTGGGATTTTCACTCATCAGACTCATACTTTCGCATTCTTCACATACTTGTTGAACGGACCTGGGTTTTTTCTGGTTTGGATCACGTAGTAATGTGGGACCACACTGAAACAGTCAATTAAACCTGGTTTCGATCAATATATTAGAGAATAATTCATGTTAGGTCTAGGTTAGGTCTGGGATTTGCTCTCATCAGGCTCATTCTTTCGCATATTTCTCATACTTGATGGCTAGATCCAGGGCTTTTTCTGGATTGCATCACGTAGTATTGAAGTACAACACTGAAACAGTCAATTAAACCTGGTTTCCATCAATATCTTAGAGGACAACGCAAGTAAGGTCTGGGATAGGTCTGGGATTTGCCCACATCAGGCTCATACTTTCGCGTTTTTCACATACTTGTTGAACAGATCCTGGGTTTTTTCTGGTTTGGATCACGTAGTAGTGTGGTACCACACTGAAACAGTCCATTAAACCTGGTTTGGATCAACATTTTAGAGGATAACGCATGTTAGGTCTAGGTTAGGTCTGGGATTTTCAATCATCAGACTCATACTTTCGCATTCTTCACATACTTGTTGAACGGATCCTGGGTTTTTTCTGGTTCGGATCACGTATTAATGTGGGACCACACTGAAACAATCAATTAAACCTGGTCTTGATAAATATATTAGAGGATAACGCATGTTAGGTCTGGGATAGGTCTGGGATTTGCCCTCATCAGACTCATACTTTCGCACACTTCACATACTCGTTGAACAGATCCTGTGTTATTTTCTGGTTTGGATCACATAGTAATGTGGTACCACACTGAAACAGTCGATTAAACCAGGTTTCGATCAATATTTTTGAGGATAACGCATGTTAGGTCTAGGTTAGCCCTGGGATTTTCACTCATCAGACTCATACTTTCGCATTCTTCACATACTTGTTGAACGGATCCTGGGTTTTTTCTGGTTTGGTTCACGTAGTAATGTGGTACCACACTGAAAGATTCAATTAAACCTGATCTTGATAAATATTTCAGAGTATAACGCATGTTAGGTCTGGGTTAGGTCTAGGATTTGCCCTCATCAGGCTCATACTTTCGCATATTTCTCATACTTCATGGCTAGATCCTGGGCTGTTTCTGGATTGTATCACGTAGTAATGTGGTACCACGCTGAAACAGTCAATTAAACCTGGTTTCGATCAATATTTTAGAGGATAACGCAAGTTAGGTCTGGCATAGGTCTGGGATTCGCCCTCATCAGACTCATACTTTCGCGTTTTTCACATACTTGTTGAACTGATCCTGGGCTTTTTCTGGTTTGGATCACGTAGTAATGTGGTACCACACTGAGACAGTCAATTAAACCTGGTCTTGATAAATATTTTAGAGGATAACGCATGTTAGGTCTAGGTTAGGTCTGGGATTTTCACTCATCAGACTCATACTTTCGCATTCTTCACATACTTGTTGAACGGATCCTGGGTTTCTTCTGGTTTGGATCACGTAGTAATGTGGGACCACACTGAAACAATCAATTAAACCTGGTCTTAATAAATATTTTAGAGGATAACGCATGTTAGGTCTGGGATAGGTCTGGGATTTTCCCTCATCAGACTCATACTTTCGCACACTTCACATACTCGTTGAACAGATCCTGGGTTATTTTCTGGTTTGGATCACATAGTAATGTGGTACCACACTGAAACAGTCGATTAAACCAGGTTTCGATCAATATTTTTGAGGATAACGCATGTTAGGTCTAGGTTAGGCCTGGGATTTTCACTCATCAGACTCATACTTTCGTATTCTTCTCATACTTGTTGAACGGATCCTGGGTTTTTTCTGGTTTGGATCACGTAGTAATGTGGTACAACACTGAAACAGTCAACTAAACCTGGTTTTGATCAATATTTTATAGAATAATTCATGTTAGGTCCAGGTTAGGTCTGGGATTTGCTCTCATCAGGCTCTTTCTTTCGCATATTTCTCATACTTGATGGCTAGATCCTGGGCTTTTTCTGGATTGCATAACGTAGTAATGAAGTACAACACTGAAACAGTCAATTAAACCTGGATTCCATCAATATCTTAGAGGACAACGCAAGTTAGGTCTGGGATAGGTCTGGGATTTGCCCACTTCAGGCTCATACTTTCGCGTTTTTCACATACTCGTTGAACAGATCCTGGGTTATTTTCTGGTTTGGATCGCATAGTAATGTGGTACCACACTGAAACAGTCGATTAAACCAGGTTTCGATCAATATTTTTGAGGATAACGCATGTTAGGTCTAGGTTAGGCCTGGGATTTTCACTCATCAGACTCATACTTTCGCATTCTTCACATACTTGTTGAACGGACCTGGGTTTTCTCTGGTTTGGATCACGTAGTAATGTGGGACCACACTGAAACAGTCAATTAAACCTGGTTTCGATCAATATATTAGAGAATAATTCATGTTAGGTCTAGGTTAGGTCTGGGATTTGCTCTCATCAGGCTCATTCTTTCGCATATTTCTCATACTTGATGGCTAGATCCTGCGCTTTTTCTGGATTGCATCACGTAGTATTGAAGTACAACACTGAAACAGTCAATTAAACCTGGTTTCCATCAATATCTTAGAGGACAACGCAAGTTAGGTCTGGGATAGGTCTGGGATTTGCCCACATCAGGCTCATACTTTCGCGATTTTCACATACTTGTTGAACAGATCCTGGGTTTTTTCTGGTTTGGATCACGTAGTAGTGTGGTACCACACTGAAACAGTCCATTAAACCTGGTTTGGATCAACATTTTAGAGGATAACGCATGTTAGGTCTAGGTTAGGTCTGGGATTTTCACTCATCAGACTCATACTTTCGCATTCTTCACATACTTGTTGAACGGATCCTGGGTTTTTTCTGGTTTGGATCACGTATTAATGTGGGACCACACTGAAACAATCAATTAAACCTGGTCTTGATAAATATTTTAGAGGATAACGCATGTTAGGTCTGGGATAGGTCTGGGATTTGCTCTCATCAGACTCATACTTTCGCACACTTCACATACTCGTTGAACAGATCCTGTGTTATTTTCTGGTTTGGATCACATAGTAATGTGGTACCACACTGAAACAGTCGATTAAACCAGGTTTCGATCAATATTTTTGAGGATAACGCATGTTAGGTCTAGGTTAGGCCTGGGATTTTCACTCATCAGACTCATATTTTCGTATTCTTCTCATACTTGTTGAACGGATCCTGGGTTTTTTCTGGTTTGGATCACGTAGTAATGTGGTACCACACTGAAACAGTCAATTAAACCTGGATTTGATCAATATTTTAGAGAATAATTCATGTTAGGTCTAGGTTAGGTCTGGGATTTGCTCTCATCAGGCTCATTCTTTCGCATATTTCTCATACTTGATGGCTAGATCCTGGGCTTTTTCTGGATTGCATCACGTAGTAATGAAGTACAACACTGAAACAGTCAATTAAACCTGGTTTCCATCAATATCTTAGAGGACAACGCAAGTTAGGTCTGGGATAGGTCTGGGATTTGCCCACATCAGGCTCATACTTTCGCGTTTTTCACATACTTGTTGAAGAGATCCTGGGTTTTTTCTGGTTTGGATCACGTAGTAGTGTGGTACCACACTGAAACAGTCCATTAAACCTGGTTTGGATCAACATTTTAGAGGATAACGCATGTTAGGTCTAGGTTAGGTCTGGGATTTTCACTCATCAGACTCATACTTTCGCATTCTTCACATACTTGTTGAACTGATCCTGGGTTTTTACTGGTTTGGATCACGTAGTAATGTGGTACCACACTGAAACAGTCGATTAAACCTGGTCTCGATCAATATTTTAGAGCATAATTCATGTTAGGTCTAGGTTAGGTCTGGGATTTGCTCCACATCAGGCTCATTCTTTCGCATATTACTAATACTTGATGGCTACATCCTCGGCTGTTTCTTGATTGTATTACGTAGTAATGTGGTACCACGCTGAAACAGTCAATTAAACCTGGTTTCGATCAATATTTTAGAGGATAACGCAAGTTAGGTCTGCCATAGGTCTGGGATTCGCCCTCATCAGACTCATACTTTCGCGTTTTTCACATACTTGTTGAACTGATCCTGGGCTTTTTCTGGTTTGGATCACGTAGTAATGTGGTACCACACTGAGACAGTCAATTAAACCTGGTCTTGATAAATATTTTAGAGGATAACGTATGTTAGGTCTAGGTTAGGTCTGGGATTTTCACTCATCAGACTCATACTTTCGCATTCTTCACATACTTGTTGAACGGATCCTGGGTTTTTTCTGGTTTGGATCACGTAGTAATGTGGGACCACACTGAAACAATCAATTAAACCTGGTCTTGATAAATATTTTAGAGGATAACGCATGTTAGGTCTGGGATAGGTCTGGGATTTGCCCTCATCAGACTCATACTTTCGCACACTTCACATACTCGTTGAACAGATCCTGGGTTATTTTCTGGTTTGGATCACATAGTAATGTGGTACCACACTGAAACAGTCGATTAAACCAGGTTTCGATCAATATTTTTGAGGATAACGCATGTTAGGTCTAGGTTAGGCCTGGGATTTTCACTCATCAGACTATTACTTTCGCATTCTTCACATACTTGTTGAACGGATCCTGGGTTTTTTCTGGTTTGGATCTCGTAGTAATGTGGGACCACACGGAAACAGTCAATTAAACCTGGTTTCGATCAATATATTAGAGAATAATTCATGTTAGGTTTAGGTTAGGTCTGGGATTTGCTCCCATCAGGCTCATTCTTTCGCATATTTCTCATACTTGATGGCTAGATCCTGGGCGTTTTCTGGATTGCATCACGTAGTAATGAAGTACAACACTGAAACAGTCAATTAAACCTGGTTTCCATCAATATCTTAGAGGACAACGCAAGTTAGGTCTGGGATAGGTCTGGGATTTGCCCACATCAGGCTCATACTTTCGCGTTTTTCACATACTTGTTGAAGAGATCCTGGGTTTTTTCTGGTTTGGATCACGTAGTAGTGTGGTACCACACTGAAACAGTCCATTAAACCTGGTTTGGATCAATATTTTTTGAGGATAACGCATGTTAGGTCTAGGTTAGGCCTGGGATTTTCACTCATCAGACTCATACTTTCGTATTCTTCTCATACTTGTTGAACGGATCCTGGGATTTTTCTGGTTTGGATCACGTAGTAATGTGGTACCACACTGAAACAGTCAATTAAACCTGGTTTTGATCAATATTTTAGAGAATAATTCATGTTAGGTCTAGGTTAGGTCTGGGATTTGCTCTCATCAGGCTCTTTCTTTCGCATATTTCTCATACTTGATGGCTAGATCCTGGGCTTTTTCTGGATTGCATAACGTAGTAATGAAGTACAACACTGAAACAGTCAATTAAACCTGGATTCCATCAATATCTTAGAGGACAACGCAAGTTAGGTCTGGGATAGGTCTGGGATTTGCCCACATCAGGCTCATACTTTCGCGTTTTTCACATACTCGTTGAACAGATCCTGGGTTATTTTCTGGTTTGGATCGCATAGTAATGTGGTACCACACTGAAACAGTCGATTAAACCAGGTTTCGATCAATATTTTTGAGGATAACGCATGTTAGGTCTGGGTTAGGTCTAGGATTTGCCCTCGTCAGGCTCATACTTTCGCATATTTCTCATACTTCATGGCTAGATCCTGGGCTATTTCTGGATTGTATCACGTAGTAATGTGGTACCACACAGAAACAGTCAATTAAACCTGGTTTCGATCAATATTTTAGAGGATAACGCTAGTTAGGTCTGGGATAGGTCTGGGATTTTCCCTCATCAGGCTCATACTTTCGCGTTTTTCACATACTTGTTGAACAGATCCTTGGTTTTTTTCTGGATTGGGTCACGTAGTAGTGTGGCACCACACTGAAACAGTCGATTAAACCTGGTTTCGATCAATGTTTTTGAGGATAACGCATGTTAGGTCTAGGTTAGGCATGGGATTTTCACTCATCAGACTATTACTTTCGCATTCTTCACATACTTGTTGAACGGATCCTGGGTTTTTTCTGGTTTGGATCTCGTAGTAATGTGGGACCACACTGAAACAGTCAATTAAACCTGGTTTCCATCAATATCTTAGAGGACAACGCAAGTTAGGTCTGGGATAGGTCTGGGATTTGCCCACATCAGGCTCATACTTTCGCGTTTTTCACATACTTGTTGAAGAGATCCTGGGTTTTTTCTGGTTTGGATCACGTAGTAGTGTGGTACCACACTGAAACAGTCCATTAAACCTGGTTTGGATCAATATTTTTAGAGGATAATGCATTTTAGGTCTAGGTTAGCCCTGGGATTTTCACTCATCAGACTCATACTTTCGCATTCTTCACATACTTGTTGAACGGGTCCTGGGTTTTTTCTGGTTTGGTTCACGTAGTAATGTGGTACCACACTGAAACAGTCAATTAAACCTGGTCTTGATAAATATTTTAGAGGATAACGCATGTTAGGTCTAGGTTAGGTCTGGGATTTTCACTCATCAGACTCATACTTTCGCATTCTTCACATATTTGTTGAACGGATCCTGGGTTTTTTCTGGTTTGGATCACGTAGTAATGTGGGACCACACTGATACAATCAATTAAACCTGGTCTTGATAAATATTTTAGAGGATAACGCATGTTAGGTCTAGGATAGGTCTGGGATTTGCCCTCATCAGACTCATACTTTCGCACACTTCACATACTCGTTGAACAGATCCTGGGTTATTTTCTGGTTTGGATCACATAGCAATGTGGTACCACACTGAAACAGTCGATTAAACCAGGTTTCGATCAATATTTTTGAGGATAACGCATGTTAGGTCTAGGTTAGGCCTGGGATTTTCACTCATCAGACTCATAATTTCGTATTCTTCTCATACTTGTTGAACGGATCCTGGGCTTTTTCTAGTTTGGATCACGTAGTAATGTGGTACCACACGGAAACAGTCAATTAAACCTGGTTTTGATCAATATTTTAGAGAATAATTCATGTTAGGTCTAGGTTAGGTCTGGGATTTGCTCTCATCAGGCTCATTCTTTCGCATATTTCTCATACTTGATGGCTAGATCCTGGGCTTTTTCTGGATTGCATAACGTAGTAATGAAGTACAACACTGAAACAGTCAATTAAACCTGGATTCCATCAATATCTTAGAGGACAACGCAAGTTAGGTCTGGGATAGGTCTGGGATTTGCCCACATCAGGCTCATACATTCGCGTTTTTCACATACTCGTTGAACAGATCCTGGGTTATTTTCTGGTTTGGATCGCATAGTAATGTGGTACCACACTGAAACAGTCGATTAAACCAGGTTTCGATCAATATTTTTGAGGATAACGCATGTTAGGTCTAGGTTAGGCCTGGGATTTTCACTCATCAGACTCATAATTTCGTATTCTTCTCATACTTGTTGAACGGATCCTGGGCTTTTTCTGGATTGCATCACGTAGTAATGTGGTACCACACTGAAACAGTCGATTAAACCTGGTTTCGATCAATATTTTAGAGGATAACGCATCTTAGGTCTGGGTTAGGTCTAAGATTTGCCCTCATCAGGCTCACAGTTTCGCGTTTTTCACATACTTGTTGAACAGATCCTGGGTTTTTTCTGGTTTGGATCACGAAGTAGTGTGGTACCACACTGAAACAGTCCATTAAACCTGGTTTCGCTCAATATTTTAGGGGATAACGCATGTTAGGTCTAGGTTAGGTCTGGGATTTGCTCTCAGCAGGCTCATTCTTTCGCATATTTCTCATACATGTTGAACAGATCCTGGGTTTTTTCTGGTTTGGATCACGTAGTAATGTGGTACCACACTGAAACAGTCGATTAAACCTGGTTTCGATCCATATTTTAGAGGATAACGGAAGCTAGGTCTGGGATAGGTCTGGGATTTGCCCTCATCAGGCTCATACTTTCGCATTCTTCACATACTTGTTGAACTGATCCTGGGTTTTTTTCTGGTTTGGATCACGTAGTAATGTGGTACCACACTGAAACAGTCGATTAAACCTGGTTTCGATCAATATTTTAGAGGATAACGCATGTTAGGTCTAGGTTAGCCCTGGGATTTTCACTCATCGGACTCATACTTTCGCATTCTTCACATACTTGTTGAACTGATCCTGGGTTTTTTCTGGTTTGGATCACGTTGTAATGTGGTACCACACTGAAACAGTCGATTAAACCTGGTTTCGATCAATATTTTAGAGGATAACGCATGTTAGGTCTAGGTAAGGCCTGGGATTTTCATTTATCAGACTCATACTTTCGCATTCTTCACATACTTGTTGAACGGATTCTGGGTTTTTTTCTGGTTTGGGTCACGTAGTAGTGTGATACCACACTGAAACAGTCGATTAAACCTGGTTTCGATCACTATTTTAGAGGATAACGCATGTTAGGTCTAGGATAGCCCTGGGATTTTCACTCATCAGACTCATACTTTCGCATTCTTCACATACTTGTTGAACTGATCCTGGGTTTTTTCTGGTTTGGATCACGTAGTAATGTGGTACCACACTGATACAGTCGATTAAACCTGGTTTCGATCAATATTTTAGAGGATAACGCATGTTAGGTCTAGGTTAGCCCTGGGATTTTCACTCATCAGACTCATACTTTCGCATTCTTCACATACTTGTTGAACTGATCCTGGGTTTTTTCTGGTTTGGATCACGTTGTAATGTGGTACCACACTGAAACAGTTGATTAAACCTGGTTTCGATCAATATTTTAGAGGATAACGCATGTTAGGTCTAGGTAAGGCCTGGGATTTTCATTTATCAGACTCATACTTTCGCATTCTTCACATACTTGTTGAACGGATTCTGGGTTTTTTTCTGGTTTGGGTCACGTAGTAGTGTGATACCACACTGAAACAGTCGATTAAACCTGGTTTCGATCACTATTTTAGAGGATAACGCATGTTAGGTCTAGGATAGCCCTGGGATTTTCACTCATCAGACTCATACTTTCGCATTCTTCACATACTTGTTGAACTGATCCTGGGTTTTTTCTGGTTTGGATCACATAGTAATGTGGAACCACACTGAAACAGTCGATTAAACCAGGTTTCAATCAATATTTTAGAGGATAACGCATGTTAGGTCTAGGTTAGGCCTGGGATTTTCACTCATCAGACTCATACTTTCGCACACTTCACATACTCCTTGAACGGATCCTGGGTTTTTTCTGGTTTGGATCACGTAGTAATGTGGGACCACACTGAAACAGTCAATTATACCTGGTTTCGATCAATATTTTAGAGAATAATTCATGTTAGGTCTAGGTTAGGTCTGGGATTTGCTCTCATCAGGCGCTTTCTTTCGCATATTTCTCATACATGTTGAACAGATCCTGGGATTTTTCTGGTATGGAACCCGTAGTAATGTGGGACCACACTGAAACAATCAATTAAACCTGGTCTTGATAAATATTTTAGAGGATAACGCTTGTTAGGTCTGGGTTAGGTCTAGGATTTGCCCTCATCAGGCTCATACTTTCGCAAATTTCTCATACTTCATGGCTAGATCCTGGGCAGTTTCTGGATTGTATCACGTAGTAATGTGGTACCACGCTGAAACAGTCAATTAAACCTGGTTTCGAACAATATTTTAGAGGATAACGCAAGTTAGGTCTGGGATAGGTCTAGGATTTGCCCTCATCAGGCTCTTACTTTCGCATATTTCTCATACTTCATGGCTAGATCCTGGGCAATTTCTGGATTGGATCACGTAGTAAAGTGGTACCACACTGAAACATTCAATGAAACCTGGTCTGGATAAATATTTTAGAGGATGACGCATCTTAGGTCTGGGTTAGGTGTAAGATTTGCCCTCATCAGGCTCACAGTTTCGCGTTTTTCACATTCTTGATGAACAGATCCTGGGTTTTGTCTGGTTTGGATCACGAAGTAGTGTGGTACCACACTGAAACAGTCCATTATACCTGGTTTCACTCAATATTTTAGAGGATAACGCATGTTAGGTCTAGGTTAGGTCTGGGATTTGCTCTCATCAGGCTCATTCTTTCGCATATTTCTCATACATGATGGCTAGATCCTGGGCTTTTTCTGGATTGCATCACGTAGTAATGTAGTACCACACTGAAACAGTCAATGAAACCTGGTTTCCATCACTATTTTAGAGGACAACGCAAGTTAGGTCTAGGTAAGGCCTGAGATTTTCACTGATCAGACTCATACTTTCGCATTCTTCACATACTTGTTGAACGGATCCTGGGTTTTTTCTGGTTTGGATCACGTAGTAATGAGGTACCACACTGAAACGGTCAATTAAACCTGGTTTCGATCAATATCTTAGAGGATAACGTAAGTTAGGTCTGGGACAGGTCTGGGATTTGCCCTCTTCAGGCTCATACTTTCGCGTTTTTCACATACTTGTTGAACAGATCATGGGTTTTTTCTGGTTTGGATCACGTAGTAATGTGGTACCACACTGAAACAGTCAATTAAACCAGGTTTCCATCAATATCTTAGAGGACAACGCAAGTTAGGTCTGGGATATGTCTGAGATTTGCCCTCATCAGGCTCATACTTTCGCGTTTTTCACATACTTGATGAACAGATCCTGGGTTTTGTCTGGTTTGGATCACGAAGTAGTGAGGTACCACACTGAAACAGTCGATTAAACCTGGTTTCGATCAATATTTTACAGAATAATTCATGTTAGGTCTAGGTTAGGTCTGGGATTTGCTCTCATCAGGCTCATTCTTTCGCATATATCTCATACTTGATGGCTAGATGCTGGGCTTTTTCTGGATTGCATCACGTAGTAATGTGGGACCACACTGAAACATTCAATGAAACCTGGTCTGGGTTAGGTCTGGGTTAGGTCTGGGTTAGGTCTAGGATTTGCCCTCATCAGGCTCATACTTTCGCATATTTCTCATACTTCAAGGCTAGACCCTGGGCTGTTTCTGGATTGTATCACGTAGTAATGTGGTACCACGCTGAAACAGTCAATTAAACCTGGTTTCGATCAATATTTTAGAGGATAACGCAAGTTAGGTCTGGGATAGGTCTAGGATTTGCCCTCATCAGGCTCCTACTTTCGCATATTTCTCATACTTGATGGCTAGATCCTGGGCTTTTTCTGGTTTGGATCACGTAGTAATGTGGTACCACAATGAAACAGTCGATTAAACCTGGTTTCGATCAATATTTTAGAGGATAACGCATGTTAAGTCTGGGATTGGTCTGGGATTTGACCTCATCAGACTCATACTTTCGCACAATTCACATACTCGTTGAACAGATCCTGGGTTATTTTCTGGTTTGGGTGACATAGTAATGTGGCACCACACAGACGATTAAACCAGGTTTCGATCAATATTTTTGAGGATAACGCATGTTAGGTCTAGGTTAGGCCTGGGATTTTCACTCATCAGACTCATACTTTCGCATTCTTCACATACTTGTTGAACGGATCCTGGGTTTTTTCTGGTTTGGATCACGTAGTAATGTGGGACCACACTGAAACAGCGAATTAAACCTGGTTTCGATCAATATTTTAGAGAATAATTTATGTTAGGTCTAGGTCAGGTCTGGGATTTGCTCTCATCAGGCACATTCTTTCGCATATTTCTCATTCTTGATGGCTAGATCCTGGGCTTTTTCTGGTTTGGATCACGTAGTAATGTGGTACCACACTGAAACAGTCGATTAAACCTGGTTTCGATCAATATTTTAGAGGATAACGCATGTTAAGTCTGGGATTGGTCTGGGATTTGACCTCATCAGACTCATACTTTCGCACAATTCACATACTCGTTGAACAGATCCTGGATTATTTTCTGGTTTGGATCACATAGTAATGTGGCACCACACAGACGATCAAACCAGGTTTCGATCAATATTTTTGAGGATAACGCATGTTAGGTCTAGGTTAGGCCTGGGATTTTCACTCATCAGACTCATACTTTCGCATTCTTCACATACTTGTTGAACGGATCCTGGGTTTTTTCTGGTTTGGATCACGTAGTAATGTGGGACCACACTGAAACATTCAATGAAACCTGGTCTGGATAAATATTTTAGAGGATAACGCATCTTAGGTCTGGGTTAGGCCTGGGATTTGCCCTCATCAGGCTCATACTTTCGCATGTTTCTCATACTTCATGGCTAGATCCTGGGCTGTTTCTGGATTGTATCACGTAGTAATGTGGTACCACGCTGAAACAGTCAATTAAACCTGGTTTCGATCAATATTTTAGAGGATAACGCATGTTAGGTCTAGGTCAGGTCTGGGATATGCTCTCATCAGGCTCATTCTTTCGCATATTTCTCATACTTGATGGCTAGATCCTGGGCTTTTCCTGGATTGCATCACGTAGTAATGTAGTACAACACTGAAACAGTCAATTAAACCTGGTTTCCATCAATATCTTAGAGGACAACGCAAGTTAGGTCTGGGATATGTCTGGGATTTGCCCTCATCAGGCTCATCCTTTCGCGTTTTTCACACACTTGTTGAACAGATCCTGGGTTTTTTCTGTTTTGGATCACGTAGTAGTGTGGTACCACGCTGAAACAGTCCGTTAAACCTGGTTTGGATCAATATTTTAGAGGATAACGCAAGTTAGGTCTGGGATAGGTCTGGGATTTGACCTCATCAGACTCATACTTTCGCACACTTCACATACTCCTTGAACAGATCCTGGGTTATTTTCTGGTTTGGATCACATAGTAATGTGGTACCACACTGAAACAGTCGATTAAACCAGGTTTCGATCAATATTTTAGAGGATAACGCATGTTAGGACTAGGTTAGGCCTGGGATTTTCACTCATCAGACTCATACTTTCGCATTCTTCACATACTTGTTGAACGGATCCTGGGTTTTTTCTAGTTTGGATCACGCAGTAATTTGGTACCACACTGAAACATTCAATTAAACCTGGTCTTGATAAATATTTTAGAGGATAACGCAAGTTAGGTCTGGGATAGGTCTAGGATTTGCCCTCATCAGACTCATACTTTCGCATTCTTCACATACTTGTTGAACGGATCCTGGGTTATTTCTGGTTTGGATCATGTAGTAATGTGGGACCACACTGAAACAGTCAATTAAACCTGGTTTCGATCAATATTTTAGAGAATAATTCATGTTAGGTCTAGGTTAGGTCTGGGATTTGCTCTCATCAGGCTCATTCTTTCGCATATTTCTCATACATGTTGAACAGATCCTGGGTTTTTTCTGGTTTGGGTCACGTAGTAATGTGGGACCACACTGAAACAATCAATTAAACACGGTCTTGATAAATATTTTAGAGGATAACGCATGTTAGGTCTGGGATTGGTCTGGGATTTGACCTCATCAGACTCATACTTTCGCACACTTCACATACTCGTTGAACAGATCCTGGGTTATTTTCTGGTTTGGATCACATAGTAATGTGGTACCACACTGAAACAGTCCATTAAACATGGTTTTGCTCAATATTTTAGAGGATAACGCATGTAAGGTCTAGGTTAGGTCTGGGATTTGCTCTCATCAGGCTCATTCTTTCGCATATTTCTCATACTTGATGGCTAGATCCTGGGTTTTTCCTGGTTTGGATCACGTAGTAATGTGGGACCACACTGAAACATTCAATGAAACCTGGTCTGGATAAATATTTTAGAGGATAACGCATCTTAGGTCTGGGTTAGGCCTGGGATTTGCCCTCATCAGGCTCATACTTTCGCATGTTTCTCATACTTCATGGCTAGATCCTGGGCTGTTTCTGGATTGTATCACGTAGTAAAGTGGTACCACGCTGAAACAGTCGATTAAACCAGGTTTCGATCAATATTTTAGAGGATAACGCATGTCAGGTCTAGGTTAGGCCTGGGATTTTCACTCATCAGACTCATACTTTCGCATTCTTCACATACTTGTTGAACGGATCCTGGGTTTTTTCTGGTTTAGATCACGTAGTAATGTGGGACCACACTGAAACATTCAATGAAACCTGGTCTGGATAAATATTTTAGAGGATAACGCATCTTAGGTCTGGGTTAGGCCTGGGATTTGCCCTCATCAGGCTCATACTTTCGCATGTTTCTCATACTTCATGGCTAGATCCTGGGCTGTTTCTGGATTGTATCACGTAGTAATGTGGTACCACGCTGAAACAGTCAATTAAACCTGGTTTCGATCAATATTTTAGAGGATAACGCATGTTAGGTCTAGGTTAGGTCTGGGATTTGCTCTCATCAGGCTCATTCTTTCGCATATTTCTCATATTTGATGGCTAGATCCTGGGCTTTTCCTGGATTGCATCACGTAGTAATGTAGTACAACACTGAAACAGTCAATTAAACCTGGTTTCCATCAATATCTTAGAGGACAACGCAAGTTAGGTCTGGGATATGTCTGGGATTTGCCCTCATCAGGCTCATCCTTTCGCGTTTTTCACACACTTGTTGAACAGATCCTGGGTTTTTTCTGGTTTGGATCACGTAGTAGTGTGGTACCACGCTGAAACAGTCCATTAAACCTGGTTTGGATCAATATTTTAGAGGATAACGCATGTTAAGTCTGGGATTGGTCTGGGATTTGACCTCATCAGACTCATACTTTCGCACACTTCACATACTCGTTGAACAGATCCTGGGTTATTTTCTGGTTTGGATCACATAGTAATGTGGTACCACACTGAAACAGTCGATTAAACCAGGTTTCGATCAATATTTTAGAAGATAACGCATGTTAGGTCTAGGTTAGGTATGGGATTTTCACTCATCAGACTCATACTTTCGCATTCTTCACATACTTGTTGAACGGATCATGGGCTTTTTCTGGATTGGATCACGTAGTAAAGTGGTACCACACTGAAACATTCAATGAAACCTGGTCTGGATAAATATTTTAGAGGATAACGCATCTTAGGTCTGGGTTAGGACTAAGATTTGCCCTCATCAGGCTCACAGTTTAGCGTTTTTCACATACTGGTTGAACAGATCCTGGGTTTTTTCTGGTTTGGATCACGAAGTAGTGTGGTACCACACTGAAACAGTCCATTAAACCTGGTTTCGCTCAATATTTTAGAGGATAACGCATGTAAGGTCTAGGTTAGGTCTGGGATTTGCTCCCATCAGGCTCATTCTTTCGCATATTTCTCATACTTGATGGCTAGATCCTGGGTTTTTTCTGGTTTGGATCACGTAGTAATGTGGTACCACACTGAAACAGTCGATTAAACCTGGTTTCGATCAATATTTAAGAGGATAACGCATGTTAAGTCTGGGATTGGTCTGGGATTTGACCTCATCAGACTCATACTTTCGCACACTTCACATACTTGTTGAACTGATCCTGGGTTTTTTCTGGTTTGGATCACGTAGTAATGTGGTACCGCACTGAAACAGTCGATTAAACCTGGTTTCGATCAATATTTTAGAGGATAACGCAAGTTAGGTCTGGGATAGGTCTGGGATTTGACCTCATCAGACTCATACTTTCGCACACTTCACGTACTCGTTGAACAGATCCTGGGTTATTTTCTGGTTTGGATCACATAGTAATGTGGTACCACACTGAAACAGTCGATTAAACCAGGTTTCGATCAATATTTTAGAAGATAACGCATGTTAGGTCTAGGTTAGGTATGGGATTTTCACTCATCAGACTCATACTTTCGCATTCTTCACATACTTGTTGAACGGATCATGGGCTTTTTCTGGATTGGATCACGTAGTAAAGTGGTACCACACTGAAACATTCAATGAAACCTGGTCTGGATAAATATTTTAGAGGATAACGCATCTTAGGTCTGGGTTAGGACTAAGATTTGCCCTCATCAGGCTCACAGTTTAGCGTTTTTCACATACTGGTTGAACAGATCCTGGGTTTTTTCTGGTTTGGATCACGAAGTAGTGTGGTACCACACTGAAACAGTCCATTAAACCTGGTTTCGCTCAATATTTTAGAGGATAACGCATGTAAGGTCTAGGTTAGGTCTGGGATTTGCTCCCATCAGGCTCATTCTTTCGCATATTTCTCATACTTGATGGCTAGATCCTGGGTTTTTTCTGGTTTGGATCACGTAGTAATGTGGTACCACACTGAAACAGTCGATTAAACCTGGTTTCGATCAATATTTAAGAGGATAACGCATGTTAAGTCTGGGATTGGTCTGGGATTTGACCTCATCAGACTCATACTTTCGCACACTTCACATACTTGTTGAACTGATCCTGGGTTTTTTCTGGTTTGGATCACGTAGTAATGTGGTACCGCACTGAAACAGTCGATTAAACCTGGTTTCGATCAATATTTTAGAGGATAACGCAAGTTAGGTCTGGGATAGGTCTGGGATTTGACCTCATCAGACTCATACTTTCGCACACTTCACGTACTCCTTGAACAGGTCCTGGGTTATTTTATGGTTGGGATCACATAGTAATGTGGTACCACACTGAAACAGTCGATTAAACCTGGTTTCGATCAATATTTTTGAGGATAACCCAAGTTAGGTCTGGGATAGGTCTGGGATTTTCACTCATCAGACTCATACTTTCGCACACTTCACATACTCCTTGAACAGATCCTGGGTTATTTTCTGGTTTGGATCTCGTAGTAATGTGGTACCACACTGAAACATTCAATGAAACCTGGTCTGGATAAATATTTTAGAGGATAACGCATCTTAGGTCTGGGTTAGGTCTAAGATTTGCCCTCATCAGGCTCACAGTTTAGCGTTTTTCACACACTTGTTGAACAGATCCTGGGTTTTTTCTGGTTTGGATCACGAAGTAGTGTGGTACCACACTGAAACAGTCCATTAAACCTGGTTTCGCTCAATATTTTAGAGGATAACGCATGTTAGGTCTAGGTTAGGTCTGGGATTTGCTCTCATCAGGCTCATTCTTTCGCATATTTCTCATACTTGATGGCTAGATCCTGGGCTTTTTCTGGATTGCATGACGTAGTAATGTAGTACCACACTGAAGCAGTCAATGAAACCTGGTTTCCATCAATATTTTAGAGGATAACGCAAATTAAGTCTGGGAATGGTCTGGGATTTGACCTCATCAGACTCATACTTTCGCATTCTTCACATACTTGTTGAACGGATCCTGGGTTTTTTCTGGTTTGGATCACGTAGTAATGTGGTACCACACTGAAACATTCAATGAAACCTGGTCTGGATAAATATTTTAGAGGACAACGCAAGTGAGGTCTAGGTAAGGCCTGAGATTTTCACTGATCAGACTCATACTTTCGCACACTTCACATACTCCTTGAACAGATCCTGGTTTATTTTCTGGTTTGGATCACATAGTAATGTGGTACCACACTGAAACAGTCGATTAAACCAGGTTTCGATCAATATTTTAGAGGAGAACGCATGTTAGGTCTAGGTTAGGCCTGGGATTTTAACTCATCAGACTCATACTTTCGCATTCTTCACATACTTGTTGAACTGATCCTGGGTTTTTTCTGGTTTGGATCACGTAGTAATGTGGTACCGCACTGAAACAGTCGATTAAACCTGGTTTCGATCAATATTTTAGAGGATAACGCAAGTTAGGTCTGGGATAGGTCTGGGATTTGACCTCATCAGACTCATACTTTCGCACAATTCACGTACTCCTTGAACAGGTCCTGGGTTATTTTCTGGTTGGGATCACATAGTAATGTGGTACCACACTGAAACAGTCGAATAACCTGGTTTCGATCAATATTTTTGAGGATAACCCAAGTTAGGTCTGGGATAGGTCTGGGATTTTCACTCATCAGACTCATACTTTCGCACACTTCACATACTCCTTGAACAGATCCTGGGTTATTTTCTGGTTTGGATCTCGTAGTAATGTGGTACCACACTGAAACAATCAATGAAACCTGGTCTGGATAAATATTTTAGAGGATAACGCATCTTAGGTCTGGGTTAGGTCTAAGATTTGCCCTCATCAGGCTCACAGTTTAGCGTTTTTCACACACTTGTTGAACAGATCCTGGGTTTTTTCTGGTTTGGATCACGGAGTAGTGTGGTACCACACTGAAACAGTCCATTAAACCTGGTTTCGCTCAATATTTTAGAGGATAACGCATGTTAGGTCTAGGTTAGGTCTGGGATTTGCTCTCATCAGGCTCATTCTTTCGCATATTTCTCATACTTGATGGCTAGATCCTGGGCTTTTTCTGGATTGCATGACGTAGTAATGTAGTACCACACTGAAGCAGTCAATGAAACCTGGTTTCCATCAATATTTTAGAGGATAACGCAAGTTAAGTCAGGGAATGGTCTGGGATTTGACCTCATCAGACTCATACTTTCGCATTCTTCACATACTTGTTGAACGGATCCTGGGTTTTTTCTGGTTTGGATCACGTAGTAATGTGGTACCACACTGAAACATTCAATGAAACCTGGTCTGGATAAATATTTTAGAGGACAACGCAAGTGAGGTCTAGGTAAGGCCTGAGATTTTCACTGATCAGACTCATACTTTCGCATTCTTCACATACTTGTTGAACGGATCCTGGGTTTTTTCTAGTTTGGATCACGTAGTAATGTGGTACCACACTGAAACATTCAATTAAACCTGGTCTTGATAAATATTTTAGAGGATAACGCAAGTTAGGTCTGGGATAGGTCTAGGATTTGCCCTCATCAGGCTCTTACTTTCGCATATTTCTCATACTTCATGGCTAAATCCTGGGCTATTTCTGGATTGGATCACGTAGTAATGTGGGACCGCACTGAAACAGTCAATTAAACCTGGTTTCGATCAATATTTTAGAGAATAATTCATGTTAGGTCTAGGTTAGGTCTGGGATTTGCCCTCATCAGGCTCATTCTTTCGCATATTTCTCAAACCTGATGGCTAGATCCTGGGCTTTTTCTGGATTGCATCACGTAGTAATGAAGTACAACACTGAAACAGTGAATTAAACCTGGTTTCCATCAATATCTTACAGGACAACGCAAGTTAGGTCTGGGATAGGTCTTGGATTTGCCCTCATCAGGCTCATACTTTCGCGTTTTTCACATACTCGTTTAACAGATCCTGGGTTATTTTCTGGTTTGGATCACATAGTAATGTGGTACCACACTGAAACAGTCGATTAAACCAGGTTTCGATCAATATTTTAGAGGAGAACGCATGTTAGGTCTAGGTTAGGCCTGGGATTTTAACTCATCAGACTCATACTTTCGCATTCTTCACATACTTGTTGAACTGATCCTGGGTTTTTTCTGGTTTGGATCACGTAGTAATGTGGTACCGCACTGAAACAGTCGATTAAACCTGGTTTCGATCAATATTTTAGAGGATAACGCAAGTTAGGTCTGGGATAGGTCTGGGATTTGACCTCATCAGACTCATACTTTCGCACAATTCACGTACTCCTTGAACAGGTCCTGGGTTATTTTCTGGTTGGGATCACATAGTAATGTGGTACCACACTGAAACAGTCGAATAACCTGGTTTCGATCAATATTTTTGAGGATAACCCAAGTTAGGTCTGGGATAGGTCTGGGATTTTCACTCATCAGACTCATACTTTCGCACACTTCACATACTCCTTGAACAGATCCTGGGTTATTTTCTGGTTTGGATCTCGTAGTAATGTGGTACCACACTGAAACAATCAATGAAACCTGGTCTGGATAAATATTTTAGAGGATAACGCATCTTAGGTCTGGGTTAGGTCTAAGATTTGCCCTCATCAGGCTCACAGTTTAGCGTTTTTCACACACTTGTTGAACAGATCCTGGGTTTTTTCTGGTTTGGATCACGGAGTAGTGTGGTACCACACTGAAACAGTCCATTAAACCTGGTTTCGCTCAATATTTTAGAGGATAACGCATGTTAGGTCTAGGTTAGGTCTGGGATTTGCTCTCATCAGGCTCATTCTTTCGCATATTTCTCATACTTGATGGCTAGATCCTGGGCTTTTTCTGGATTGCATGACGTAGTAATGTAGTACCACACTGAAGCAGTCAATGAAACCTGGTTTCCATCAATATTTTAGAGGATAACGCAAGTTAAGTCAGGGAATGGTCTGGGATTTGACCTCATCAGACTCATACTTTCGCATTCTTCACATACTTGTTGAACGGATCCTGGGTTTTTTCTGGTTTGGATCACGTAGTAATGTGGTACCACACTGAAACATTCAATGAAACCTGGTCTGGATAAATATTTTAGAGGACAACGCAAGTGAGGTCTAGGTAAGGCCTGAGATTTTCACTGATCAGACTCATACTTTCGCATTCTTCACATACTTGTTGAACGGATCCTGGGTTTTTTCTAGTTTGGATCACGTAGTAATGTGGTACCACACTGAAACATTCAATTAAACCTGGTCTTGATAAATATTTTAGAGGATAACGCAAGTTAGGTCTGGGATAGGTCTAGGATTTGCCCTCATCAGGCTCTTACTTTCGCATATTTCTCATACTTCATGGCTAAATCCTGGGCTATTTCTGGATTGGATCACGTAGTAATGTGGGACCGCACTGAAACAGTCAATTAAACCTGGTTTCGATCAATATTTTAGAGAATAATTCATGTTAGGTCTAGGTTAGGTCTGGGATTTGCCCTCATCAGGCTCATTCTTTCGCATATTTCTCAAACCTGATGGCTAGATCCTGGGCTTTTTCTGGATTGCATCACGTAGTAATGAAGTACAACACTGAAACAGTGAATTAAACCTGGTTTCCATCAATATCTTACAGGACAACGCAAGTTAGGTCTGGGATAGGTCTTGGATTTGCCCTCATCAGGCTCATACTTTCGCGTTTTTCACATACTCGTTTAACAGATCCTGGGTTATTTTCTGGTTTGGATCACATAGTAATGTGGTACCACACTGAAACAGACGATTAAACCAGGTTTCGATCAATATTTTTGAGGATAACGCATGTTAGGTCTAGGTTTGGCCTGGGATTTTCACTCATCAGACTCATACTTTCGCATTCTTCACATACTTGTTGAACGGATCATGGGTTTTTTCTGGTTTGGATCACGTAGTAATGTGGGACCACACTGAAACAGTCAATTAAACCTGGTTTCGATCAATATTTTAGAGAACAATTCATGTTAGGTCTAGGTCCGGTCTGGGATTTGCTCTCATCAGGCTCATTCTTTCGCATATTTCTCATACTTGATGGGTAGATCCTGGGCTTTTTCCGGATTGCATCACGTAGTAATGTGGGACCACACTGAAACAGTCAATGAAACCTGGTTTCCATCAATATTTTAGAGGACAACGCAAGTTAGGTCTAGGTAAGGCCTGAGATTTTCACTGATCAGACTCATACCTTCGCATTCTTCACATACTTGCTGAACGGATCCTAGGTTTTTTCTAGTTTGGATCACGTAGTAATGTGGTACCACACTCAAACATTCAATTAAACCTGGTCTTGATAACTATTTTAGAGGATAACGCAAGTTAGGTCTGGGATAGGTCTAGGATTTGCCCTCATCAGGCTCTTACTTTCGCATTCTTCACATACTTGTTGAACGGATCATGGGTTTTTTCTGGTTTGGATCACGTAGTAATGTGGGACCACACTGAAACAGTCAATTAAACCTGGTTTCGATCAATATTTTAGAGAATAATTCATGTTAGGTCTAGGTCCGGTCTGGGATTTGCTCTCATCAGGCTCATTCTTTCGCATATTTCTCATACTTCATGGCTAGATCCTGGGCTATTTCTGGATTGGATCACGTAGTAAAGTGGTACCACACTGAAAGATTCAATGAAACCTGGTCTGGATAAATATTTTAGAGGTTAACGCATCTTAGGTCTGGGTTAGGTCTAAGATTTGCCCTCATCAGGCTCACAGTTTAGCGTTCTTCACATACTTGTTGAACAGATCCTGGGTTTTTTCTGGTTTGGATCACATAGTAATGTGGTACCACACTGAAACAGTCGATTAAACCAGGTTTCGATCAATATTTTAGAGAATAATTCATGTTAGGTCTAGGTTAGGTCTTGGATTTGCCCTCATCAGGCTCATACTTTCGCGTTTTTCACATACTCGTTGAACAGATCCTGGGTTATTTTCTGGTTTGGATCACATAGTAATGTGGTACCACACTGAAACAGACGATTAAACCAGGTTTCGATCAATATTTTTGAGGATAACGCATGTTAGGTCTAGGTTTGGCCTGGGATTTTCACTCATCAGACTCATACTTTCGCATTCTTCACATACTTGTTGAACGGATCCTGGGTTTTTTCTGGTTTGGATCACGTAGTAATGTGGGACCACACTGAAACAGTCAATTAAACCTGGTTTCGATCAATATTTTAGAGAATAATTCATGTTAGGTCTAGGTCCGGTCTGGGATTTGCTCTCATCAGGCTCATTCTTTCGCATATTTCTCATACTTGATGGCTAGATCCTGGGCTTTTTCTGGATTGCATCACGTAGTAATGAAGTACAACACTGAAACAGTCAATTAAACCTGGTTTCCATCAATATCTTAGAGGACAACGCAAGTTAGGTCTGGGATATGTCTGGGATTTGCCCTCATCAGGCTCATACTTTCGCGTTTTTCACATACTTGTTGAACAGATCCTGGGTTTTTTCTGGTTTGGATCACGTAGTAGTGAGGTACCACGCTGAAACAGTCCATTAAACCTGGTTTGGATCAATATTTTAGAGGATAACGCATGTAAGGTCTAGGTTAGGCCTGGGATTTTCACTCATCAGACTCATACTTTCGCATTCTTCACATACTTGTTGAACGGATCCTGGGTTATTTCTGGTTTGGATCACGTAGTAATGTGGGACCACACTGAAACAGTCAATTAAACCTGGTTTCGATCAATATTTTAGAGAATAATTCATGTTAGGTCTATGTTAGGTCTGGGATTTGCTCTCATCAGGCTCATTCTTTCGCATATTTCTCATACATGTAGAACAGATCCTGGGTTTTTTCTGTTTTGGATCACGTAGTAATGTGGGACCACACTGAAACAATCAATTAAACCTGGTCTTGATAAATATTTTAGAGGATAACGCATGTTAGGTCTGGGTTAGGTCTAGGATTTGCCCTCACCAGGCTCTTACTTTCGCATATTTCTCATACTTCATGGCTAGATCCTGTGCTATTTCTGGATTGGATCACGTAGTAATGTCGTACCACACTGAAACATTCAATGAAACCTGGTCTGGATAAATATTTTAGAGGTTAACGCATCTTAGGTCTGGGTTAGGTCTAAGATTTGCCCTCATCAGGCTCACAGTTTAGCGTTTTTCACATACTTGTTGAACAGATCCTGGGATTTTTCTGGTTTGGATCACGAAGTAGTGAGGTACGACACTGAAACAGTCGATTAAACCTGGTTTCGATCAATATTTTTGAGGATAACGCATGTTAGGTCTAGGTTAGGCCTGGGATTTTCACTCATCAGACTCATACTTTCGCATTCTTCACATACTTGTTGAACGGATCCTGGGTTTTTTCTGGTTTGGATCACGTAGTAATGTGGGACCACACTGAAACAGTCAATTAAACCTGGTTTAGATGAATATTTTAGAGAATAATTCATGTTAGGTCTAGGTCAGGTCTGGGATTTGCTCTCATCAGGCTCATTCTTTCGCATATTTCTCAAACTTGATGGCTAGATCCTGGGCTTTTTCTGGATTGCATCACGTAGTAATGTGGTACCACATGGAAACTTTCAATTAAACCAGGTCTTGATGAATATTTTAGAGGCTAACGCATGTTAGGTCTGGGTTAGGTCTAGGATTTGCCCTCATCAGGCTCATACTTTCGCATATTTCTCATACTTCATGGCTAGATCCTGGGCTTTTTCTGGATTGCATCACGTAGTAAAGTGGTACCACACTGAAACATTCAATGAAACCTGGTTTCGATCAATATTTTAGAGGATAACGCATGTTAGGTCTAGGTTAGGCCTGGGATTTTCACTAATCAGACTCATACTTTCGCATTCTTCACATACTTGTTGAACGGATCCTGGGTTTTTTCTGGTTTGGATCACGTAGTAATGTGGGACTACACTGAAACATTCAATGAAACCTGGTCTGGATAAATATTTTAGAGGATAACGCATCTTACGTCTGGGTTAGGCCTAAGATTTGCCCTCATCAGGCTCACAGTTTAGCGTTTTTCACATACTTGTAGAACAGATCCCGGGTTTTTTCTGGTTTGGAACACGAAGTAGTGTGGTACCACACTGAAACAGTCCACTAAACCTGGTCTGGATAAATATATTAGAGGATAACGCATCTTAGGTCTGGGTTAGGTCTAAGATTTGCCCTCATCAGGCTCACAGTTTAGCTTTTTTCACATACTTGTTGAACAGATCCTGGGCTATTTCTGGTTTGGATCACGAAGTAGTGTGGTACCACACTGAAACAGTCCATTAAACCTGGTTTTGATCAATATTTTAGAGAATAATTCATGTTAGGTCTAGGTTAGGTCAGGGATTTGCTCTCATCAGGCTCATACTTTCGCATATTTCTCATACTTCATGGCTAGATCCTGGGCTGTTTCTGGATTGTATCACGTAGTAATGTGGCACCACGCTGAAACAGTCGATTAAACCTGGATTCGATCAATATTTTAGAGGATAACGCATGTTAGGTCTAGGTTAGGTCTGGGATTTGCTCTCATCAGGCTCATTCTTCCGCATATTTCTCATACTTCATGGCTAGATCCTGGGCTTTTTCTGCATTGCATCACGTAGTAAAGTGGTACCACACTGAAACATTCAATGAAACCTGGTCTGGATAAATATTTTAAAGGGTAACGCATCTTAGGTCTGGGTTAGGTCTACGATTTGCCCTCATCAGGCTCACAGTTTAGCGTTTTTCACATACTTGTTGAACAGATCCTGGGTTTTTTCTGGTTTGGATAACGAAGTAATGTGGTACCACACTGAAACGGTCAATTAAACCTGGTTTTGATCAATATTTTAGAGGATAAGGCAAGTTAGGTCTGGGATAGGTCTGGGATTTGACCTCATCAGACTCATACTTTCGCACACTTCACATACTCCTTGAACAGATCCTGGGTTATTTTCTGGTTTGGATCACATAGTAATGTTGTACCACACTGAAACAGTCGATTAAACCAGGTTTCGATCAATATTTTAGAGGAGAACGCATGTTAGGTCTAGGTTAGGCCTGGGATTTTCACTCATCAGACTCATACTTTCGCATTCTTCACATACTTGTTGAACTGATCCTGGGTTTTTTCTGGTTTGGATCACGTAGTAATGTGGTACCGCACTGAAACAGTCGATTAAACCTGGTTTCGATCAATATTTTAGAGGATAACGCAAGTTAGGTCTGGGATAGGTCTGGGATTTGACCTCATCAGACTCATACTTTCGCACACTTCACATACTCCTTGAACAGGTCCTGGGTTATTTTCTGGTTGGGATCACATAGTAATGTGGTACCACACTGAAACAGTCGATTAAACCTGGTTTCGATCAATATTTTTGAGGATAACCCAAGTTAGGTCTGGGATAAGTCTGGGATTTTCACTCATCAGACTCATACTTTCGCACACTTCACATACTCCTTGAACAGATCCTGGGTTATTTTCTGGTTTGGATCACGTAGTAATGTGGTACCACACTGAAACATTCAATGAAACCTGGTCTGGATAAATATTTTAGAGGATAACGCATCTTAGGTCTGGGTTAGGTCTAAGATTTGCCCTCATCAGGCTCACAGTTTAGCGTTTTTCACACACTTGTTGAATAGATCCTGGGTTTTTTCTGGTTTGGATCACGAAGTAGTGTGGTACCACACTGAAACAGTCCATTAAACCTGGTTTCGCTCAATATTTTAGAGGATAACGCATGTTAGGTCTAGGTTAGGTCTGGGATTTGCTCTCATGAGGCTCATTCTTTCGCATATTTCTCATACTCCTTGAACAGGTCCTTGGTTATTTTCTGGTTGGGATCACATAGTAATGTGGTACCACACTGAAACAGTCGATTAAACCTGGTTTCCATCAATATTTTAGAGGACAACGCAAGTGAGGTCTAGGTAAGGCCTGAGATTTTCACTGATCAGACTCATACTTTCGCATTCTTCACATACTTGTTGAACGGATCCTGGGTTTTTTCTAGTTTGGATCACGTAGTAATGTGGTACCACACTGAAACATTCAATTAAACCTGGTCTTGATAAATATTTTAGAGGATAACGCAAGTTAGGTCTGGGATAGGTCTAGGATTTGCCCTCATCAGGCTCTTACTTTCGCATATTCCTCATACTTCATGGCTAGATCCTGGGCTATTACTGGATTGGATCACGTAGTAAAGTAGTACCACACTGAAACATTCAATGAAACCTGGTCTGGATAAATATTTTAGAGGTTAACGCATCTTAGGTCTGGGTTAGGTCTAAGATTTGCCCTCATCAGGCTCACAGTTTAGCGTTCTTCACATACTTGTTGAACAGATCCTGGGTTTTTTCTGGTTTGGATCACATAGTAATGTGGTACCACACTGAAACAGTCGATTAAACCAGGTTTCGATCAATATTTTTGAGGATAACGCATGTTAGGTTTAGGTAAGGTCTGGGATTTTCACTCATCAGACTCATACTTTCGCATTCTTCACATACTTGTTGAACGGATCCTGGGTTTTTTCTGGTTTGGATCACGTAGTAATGTGGGACCGCACTGAAACAGTCAATTAAACCTGGTTTCGATCAATATTTTAGAGAATAATTCATGTGAGGTCTAGGTTAGGTCTGGGATTTGCCCTCATCAGGCTCATTCTTTCGCATACTTCTCAAACCTGATGGCTAGATCCTGGGCTTTTTCTGGATTGCATCACGTAGTAATGAAGTACAACACTGAAACAGTCAATTAAACCTGGTTTCCATCAATATCTTACGGGACAACGCAAGTTAGGTCTGGGATAGGTCTTGGATTTGCCCTCATCAGGCTCATACTTTCGCGCTTTCACATACTGGTTTAACAGATCCTGGGTTATTTTCTGGTTTGGATCACATAGTAATGTGGTACCACACTGAAACAGACGATTAAACCAGGTTTCGATCAATATTTTTGAGGATAACGCATGTTAGGTCTAGGTTAGGCCTGGGATTTTCACTCATCAGACTCATACTTTCGCATTCTTCACATACTTGTTGAACGGATCCTGGGTTTTTTCTGGTTTTGATCGCGCAGTAATGAGGTACCACAATGAAACATTCAATTAAACCTGGTCTTGATAAAAATTTTACAGAATAACGCATGTTTGGTCTGGGTTAGGTCTAGGATTTGCCCTCATCAGGCTCATACTTTCGCATATTTCTCATACTTCATGGCTAGATCCTGGGCTTTTTCTGGATTGCATCACGTAGTAATGAAGTACAACACTGAAACAGTCAATTAAATCTGGTTTCGATCAATATTTTAGAGATTAATTCATGTTTGGTCTAGGTTAGGTCTGGGATTTGCTCTCATCAGCCTCATTCTTTCGCATATTTCTCATACTTGATGGCTAGATCCTGGGCTTTTTCTAGATTGCATCACGCAGTAATGTAGTACCACACTGAAACAGTCAATGAAACCAGGTTTCCATCAATATTTTAGAAGACAGCGCAAGTTAGGTCTAGGTATGGCCTGAGATTTTCACTGATCAGACTCATACTTTCGCGTTCTTCACATACTTGTTGAACGGATCCTGGGTTTTTTCTGGTTTGGTTCACGTAGTAATGTGGTACCACACTGAAACATTCAATTACACCTAGTCTTGATAAATATTTTCGAGGGTAACGCATGTTAGGTCTAGGTTAGGTCTAGGATTTGCACTCATCAGGCTCATCCTTTCGCATATTTCTCATACTTCATGGCTAGATCCTGGGCTGTTTCTGGATTGTATCACGTAGTAATGTGGTACCACACTGAAACAGTCCATTAAACCTGGTTTCGCTCAATATTTTAGTGGATAACGCAAGTTAGGTCTGGGATAGGTCTGGGATTCGCCCTAATCAGGGTCATACGTTCGCGTTTTTCACGTACTTGTTGAACTGATCCTGGGTTTTTTCTGGTTTGGATCACGTACTAATGTGGTACTACACTGAAACAGTCGATTAAACCTCGTTTCGATCATTATTTTAGAGGATAACGCAAGTTTGGTCTGGGATAGGTCTGGGATTTGACCTCATCAGACTCATACCTTCGCACCCTTCACATACTCGTTGAACAGATCCTGGGTTATTTTCTGGTTTGGATCACATAGTAATGTGGTACCACTCTGAAACAGTCGATTAAACCAGGTTTCGATCAATATTTTTGAGGATAACGAATGTTAGGTCTGGGTTAGGCCTGGGATTTTCACTCATCAGACTCATACTTTCGCATTCTTCACGTACTTGTTGAACGGATCCTGGGTTTTTTCTGGTTTGGCTCACGTAGCAATGTGGGACCACACTGAAACAGTCAATTAAACCTTGTTTCGATCAATATTTTAGAGAATAATTCATGTTAGGTCTAGGTTAGGTCTGGGATTTGCTCTCATCGGGCTCATTCTTTCGCATATTTCTCATACATGTAGAACAGATCCTGGGTTTTTTCTGTTTTGGATAACGTAGTAATGTGGGACCACAGTGAAACAATCAATTAAACCTGGTCTTGATAAATATTTTAGAGGATGACGCATGCTAGGTCTGGGTTAGGTCTAGGATTTGCCCTTATCAGGCTCATACTTTCGCATATTGCTCATACTTCATGGCTTGATCCTGGGCTGTTTCTGGATTGTATCACGTAGTAATGTGGCACCACGCTGAAACAGTCAATTAAACCTGATTTCGATCAATATTTTAGAGGATAACGCAAGTTAGGTCTGGGATAGGTCTAGGATTTGCCCTCATCAGGCTCTTACTTTCGCATATTTCTCATACTTCATGGCTAGATCCTGGGCTATTTCTGGATTGGATCACGTAGTAAAGTGGTACCACACTGAAACATTCAATGAAACCTGGTCTGGATAAATATTTTAGAGGATAACGCATGTTACGTCAAGGTTAGGTCTAAGATTTGCCCTCATCAGGCTCACAGTTTCGAATTTTTCACATACTTTTTGAACAGATCCTGGGTTTTTTCTGGTTCGGATCACGTAGTACTGTGGTACCATACTGAAACTGTCCATTAAACCTGGTTTCGCTCAGCATTTTAGAGGATAACGCATGTTAGGTCTAGGTTAGGTCTGGGATTTGCTGTCATCAGGCTCATTCTTTCGCATATTTCTCATATTTGATGGCTAGATCCTGGGCTTTTTCTAGATTGCATCACGTAGTAATGTAGTACCACACTGAAACAGTCAATGAAACCAGGTTTCCATCAATATTTTAGAAGACAACGCAAGTTAGGTCTAGGTAAGGCCTGAGATTTTCACTGATCAGACTCATACTTTCGCATTCTTCACATACCTGTTGTACGGATCCTCGGTTTTTTCTGGTTTGGATCACGTAGTAATGTGGTACCACACTGAAACATTCAATTAAACCTGGTCTTGATAAATATTTTAGAGGATAACGCATGTTAGGTTTGGGTTAGGTCTAGGATTTGCACTCATCAGGCTCATCCTTTCGAATATTTCTCATACTTCATGGCTAGATCCTGGGCTGTTTATGGATTGTATCACGTAGTAATGTGGTACCACACTGAAACAGTCCATTAAACCTGGTTTCGCTCAATATTTTAGAGGATAACGCAAGTTAGGTCTGGGATAGGTCTGGGATTCGCCCTAATCAGGCTCATACATTCGCGTTTTTCACGTACTTGTTGAACTGATCCTGGGTTTTTTCTGGTTTGGATCACGTAGTAATGTGGTACCACACTGAAACAGTCGATTAAACCAGGTTTCGATCAATATTTTTGAGGATAACGCATGTTAGGTCTAGGTTAGGCCTGGGATTTTCACTCATCAGACTCATACTTTCGCATTCTTCACATACTTGTTGAACGGATCCTGGGTTTTTTCTGGTTTGGATCACGTAGCAATGTGGGACCACACTGAAACAGTCAATTAAACCTGGTTTCGATCAGTATTTTAGAGAATAATTCATGTTAGGTCTAGGTTAGGTCTGGGATTTGCTCTTATCACGCTCATTCTTTCGCATATTTCTCATACTTGATGGCTAGATCCTGGGCTTTTTCTGGATTGCACAACGTAGTAATGAAGTACAACACTGAAACAGTCAAGTAAACCTGGTTTCCATCAATATTTTAGAGGACAACGCATATTAGGTCTAGGTTAGGCCTGGGATTTGCCCTCATCAGGGTCATACTTTCGCAGTTTTAACTTACATGTTGGCCTGACCGATGGTTTTTTCTGCTTTGGATCACGTAGTAAAGTGGTGCCACACTGATACAGTCCATTAAACCTGGTTTCCATCAATATTTTAGAGGACAACGCATGTTAGGTCTAGGTTAGGCCTGGGATTTGCCCTCATCAGGGTCATACTGTCGCAGTTTTAACATACTTGTTGAACGGATCCTGGGTTTTTTCTGGTTTGGTTCACGTAGTAATGTGGTACCACACTGAAACATTCAATTAAACCTGGTCTTGATAAATATTTTAGAGGATAACGCATGTTAGGATTGGGTTAGGTCTAGGATTTGCCCTCATCAGGCTCATACTTTCGCATATTTCTCATACTTCATGGCTAGATCCTGGGTTTTTTCTGGTTTGGATCAGGTAGTAATATGGGACCAGACTGAAACAGTCAATTAAACCTGGTTTCGATCAATATTTTAGAGAATAATTCATGTGAGGTCTAGGTTAGGTCTGGGATTTGCCCTCATCAGGCTCATTCTTTCGCATACTTCTCAAACCTGATGGCTAGATCCTGGGCTTTTTCTGGATTGCATCACGTAGTAATGAAGTACAACACTGAAACAGTCAATTAAACCTGGTTTCCATCAATATCTTACGGGACAACGCAAGTTAGGTCTGGGATAGGTCTTGGATTTGCCCTCATCAGGCTCATACTTTCGCGCTTTCACATACTGGTTTAACAGATCCTGGGTTATTTTCTGGTTTGGATCACATAGTAATGTGGTACCACACTGAAACAGACGATTAAACCAGGTTTCGATCAATATTTTTGAGGATAACGCATGTTAGGTCTAGGTTAGGCCTGGGATTTTCACTCATCAGACTCATACTTTCGCATTCTTCACATACTTGTTGAACGGATCCTGGGTTTTTTCTGGTTTTGATCGCGCAGTAATGAGGTACCACAATGAAACATTCAATTAAACCTGGTCTTGATAAAAATTTTACAGAATAACGCATGTTTGGTCTGGGTTAGGTCTAGGATTTGCCCTCATCAGGCTCATACTTTCGCATATTTCTCATACTTCATGGCTAGATCCTGGGCTTTTTCTGGATTGCATCACGTAGTAATGAAGTACAACACTGAAACAGTCAATTAAATCTGGTTTCGATCAATATTTTAGAGATTAATTCATGTTTGGTCTAGGTTAGGTCTGGGATTTGCTCTCATCAGCCTCATTCTTTCGCATATTTCTCATACTTGATGGCTAGATCCTGGGCTTTTTCTAGATTGCATCACGCAGTAATGTAGTACCACACTGAAACAGTCAATGAAACCAGGTTTCCATCAATATTTTAGAAGACAGCGCAAGTTAGGTCTAGGTATGGCCTGAGATTTTCACTGATCAGACTCATACTTTCGCGTTCTTCACATACTTGTTGAACGGATCCTGGGTTTTTTCTGGTTTGGTTCACGTAGTAATGTGGTACCACACTGAAACATTCAATTACACCTAGTCTTGATAAATATTTTCGAGGGTAACGCATGTTAGGTCTAGGTTAGGTCTAGGATTTGCACTCATCAGGCTCATCCTTTCGCATATTTCTCATACTTCATGGCTAGATCCTGGGCTGTTTCTGGATTGTATCACGTAGTAATGTGGTACCACACTGAAACAGTCCATTAAACCTGGTTTCGCTCAATATTTTAGTGGATAACGCAAGTTAGGTCTGGGATAGGTCTGGGATTCGCCCTAATCAGGGTCATACGTTCGCGTTTTTCACGTACTTGTTGAACTGATCCTGGGTTTTTTCTGGTTTGGATCACGTACTAATGTGGTACTACACTGAAACAGTCGATTAAACCTCGTTTCGATCATTATTTTAGAGGATAACGCAAGTTTGGTCTGGGATAGGTCTGGGATTTGACCTCATCAGACTCATACCTTCGCACCCTTCACATACTCGTTGAACAGATCCTGGGTTATTTTCTGGTTTGGATCACATAGTAATGTGGTACCACTCTGAAACAGTCGATTAAACCAGGTTTCGATCAATATTTTTGAGGATAACGAATGTTAGGTCTGGGTTAGGCCTGGGATTTTCACTCATCAGACTCATACTTTCGCATTCTTCACGTACTTGTTGAACGGATCCTGGGTTTTTTCTGGTTTGGCTCACGTAGCAATGTGGGACCACACTGAAACAGTCAATTAAACCTTGTTTCGATCAATATTTTAGAGAATAATTCATGTTAGGTCTAGGTTAGGTCTGGGATTTGCTCTCATCGGGCTCATTCTTTCGCATATTTCTCATACATGTAGAACAGATCCTGGGTTTTTTCTGTTTTGGATAACGTAGTAATGTGGGACCACAGTGAAACAATCAATTAAACCTGGTCTTGATAAATATTTTAGAGGATGACGCATGCTAGGTCTGGGTTAGGTCTAGGATTTGCCCTTATCAGGCTCATACTTTCGCATATTGCTCATACTTCATGGCTTGATCCTGGGCTGTTTCTGGATTGTATCACGTAGTAATGTGGCACCACGCTGAAACAGTCAATTAAACCTGATTTCGATCAATATTTTAGAGGATAACGCAAGTTAGGTCTGGGATAGGTCTAGGATTTGCCCTCATCAGGCTCTTACTTTCGCATATTTCTCATACTTCATGGCTAGATCCTGGGCTATTTCTGGATTGGATCACGTAGTAAAGTGGTACCACACTGAAACATTCAATGAAACCTGGTCTGGATAAATATTTTAGAGGATAACGCATGTTACGTCAAGGTTAGGTCTAAGATTTGCCCTCATCAGGCTCACAGTTTCGAATTTTTCACATACTTTTTGAACAGATCCTGGGTTTTTTCTGGTTCGGATCACGTAGTACTGTGGTACCATACTGAAACTGTCCATTAAACCTGGTTTCGCTCAGCATTTTAGAGGATAACGCATGTTAGGTCTAGGTTAGGTCTGGGATTTGCTGTCATCAGGCTCATTCTTTCGCATATTTCTCATATTTGATGGCTAGATCCTGGGCTTTTTCTAGATTGCATCACGTAGTAATGTAGTACCACACTGAAACAGTCAATGAAACCAGGTTTCCATCAATATTTTAGAAGACAACGCAAGTTAGGTCTAGGTAAGGCCTGAGATTTTCACTGATCAGACTCATACTTTCGCATTCTTCACATACCTGTTGTACGGATCCTCGGTTTTTTCTGGTTTGGATCACGTAGTAATGTGGTACCACACTGAAACATTCAATTAAACCTGGTCTTGATAAATATTTTAGAGGATAACGCATGTTAGGTTTGGGTTAGGTCTAGGATTTGCACTCATCAGGCTCATCCTTTCGAATATTTCTCATACTTCATGGCTAGATCCTGGGCTGTTTATGGATTGTATCACGTAGTAATGTGGTACCACACTGAAACAGTCCATTAAACCTGGTTTCGCTCAATATTTTAGAGGATAACGCAAGTTAGGTCTGGGATAGGTCTGGGATTCGCCCTAATCAGGCTCATACATTCGCGTTTTTCACGTACTTGTTGAACTGATCCTGGGTTTTTTCTGGTTTGGATCACGTAGTAATGTGGTACCACACTGAAACAGTCGATTAAACCAGGTTTCGATCAATATTTTTGAGGATAACGCATGTTAGGTCTAGGTTAGGCCTGGGATTTTCACTCATCAGACTCATACTTTCGCATTCTTCACATACTTGTTGAACGGATCCTGGGTTTTTTCTGGTTTGGATCACGTAGCAATGTGGGACCACACTGAAACAGTCAATTAAACCTGGTTTCGATCAGTATTTTAGAGAATAATTCATGTTAGGTCTAGGTTAGGTCTGGGATTTGCTCTTATCACGCTCATTCTTTCGCATATTTCTCATACTTGATGGCTAGATCCTGGGCTTTTTCTGGATTGCACAACGTAGTAATGAAGTACAACACTGAAACAGTCAAGTAAACCTGGTTTCCATCAATATTTTAGAGGACAACGCATATTAGGTCTAGGTTAGGCCTGGGATTTGCCCTCATCAGGGTCATACTTTCGCAGTTTTAACTTACATGTTGGCCTGACCGATGGTTTTTTCTGCTTTGGATCACGTAGTAAAGTGGTGCCACACTGATACAGTCCATTAAACCTGGTTTCCATCAATATTTTAGAGGACAACGCATGTTAGGTCTAGGTTAGGCCTGGGATTTGCCCTCATCAGGGTCATACTGTCGCAGTTTTAACATACTTGTTGAACGGATCCTGGGTTTTTTCTGGTTTGGTTCACGTAGTAATGTGGTACCACACTGAAACATTCAATTAAACCTGGTCTTGATAAATATTTTAGAGGATAACGCATGTTAGGATTGGGTTAGGTCTAGGATTTGCCCTCATCAGGCTCATACTTTCGCATATTTCTCATACTTCATGGCTAGATCCTGGGTTTTTTCTGGTTTGGATCAGGTAGTAATATGGGACCAGACTGAAACAGTCAATTAAACCTGGTTTCGATCAATATTTTAGAGAATAATTCATGTCAGGTCTAGGTTAGGTCTGGGATTTACTCTCATCAGGCTCATTCTTTCGCATATTACTCATACTTGATGGCTAGATCCTGGGCTTTTTCTGGATTGGATCACGTAGTAATGTGGTACCACACTGAAACATTCAATTAAACCTGGTCTTGATAAATATTTTAGAGGATAACGCATGTTAGGTCTAGGTTAGGCCTGGAATTTGCCCCCATCAGGATCATACTGTCGCACATTTCTCATACTTCATGGCTAGATCCTGGGCTGTTTCTGGATTGTATCAAGTAGTAATGTGATACCACGCTGAAACTGTCGATTAAACCTGGTTTCGATCAATATTTTAGAGGACAACGCAAGTGAGGTCTAGGTAAGGCCTGAGATTTTCACTGATCAGACTCATACTTTCGCATTCTTCACATACTTGTTGAACGGATCCTGGGTTTTTTCTAGTTTGGATCACGTAGTAATGTGGTACCACACTGAAACATTCAATTAAACCTGGTCTTGATAAATATTTTAGAGGATAACGCAAGTTAGGTCTGGGATAGGTCTAGGATTTGCCCTCATCAGGCTCTTACTTTCGCATATTTCTCATACTTCATGGCTAGATCCTGGGCTATTACTGGATTGGATCACGTAGTAAAGTAGTACCACACTGAAACATTCAATGAAACCTGGTCTGGATAAATATTTTAGAGGTTAACGCATCTTAGGTCTGGGTTAGGTCTAAGATTTGCCCTCATCAGGCTCACAGTTTAGCGTTCTTCACATACTTGTTGAACAGATCCTGGGTTTTTTCTGGTTTGGATCACATACTAATGTGGTACCACACTGAAACAGTCGATTAAACCAGGTTTCGATCAATATTTTTGAGGATAACGCATGTTAGGTTTAGGTAAGGTCTGGGATTTTCACTCATCAGACTCATACTTTCGCATTCTTCACATACTTGTTGAACGGATCCTGAGTTTTTTCTGGTTTGGATCACGTAGTAATGTGGGACCGCACTGAAACAGTCAATTAAACCTGGTTTCGATCAATATTTTAGAGAATAATTCATGTTAGGTCTAGGTTAGGTCTGGGATTTGCCCTCATCAGGCTCATTCTTTCGCATACTTCTCAAACCTGATGGCTAGATCCTGGGCTTTTTCTGGATTGCATCACGTAGTAATGAAGTACAACACTGAAACAGTCAATTAAACCTGGTTTCCATCAATATCTTACGGGACAACGCAAGTTAGGTCTGGGATAGGTCTTGGATTTGCCCTCATCAGGCTCATACTTTCGCGTTTTTCACATACTGGTTTAACAGATCCTGGGTTATTTTCTGGTTTGGATCACATAGTAATGTGGTACCACACTGAAACAGACGATTAAACCAGGTTTCGATCAATATTTTAGAGAATAATTCATGTTAGGTCTAGGTTAGGTCTGGGATTTGCTCTCATCCGGCTCATTCTTTCGCATATTTCTCATACATGTAGAACAGATCCTGGGTTTTTTCTGTTTTGGATCACGTAGTAAAGTGGTACCACACTGAAACATTCAATGAAACCTGGTCTGGATAAATAGTTTAGAGGATAACGCATGTTAGGTCCAGGTTAGGTCTGGGATTTGCTGTCATCAGGCTCATTCTTTCTCATATTTCTCATACTTGATGGCTAGATCCTGGGCTTTTTCTAGATTGCATCACGTAGTAATGTGGGACCACAGTGAAACAGTCGATTAAACCAGGTTTCGATCAATATTTTTGAGGATAACGCATGTTAGGTCTAGGTTAGGTCTGGGATTTGCTGTCATCAGGCTCATTCTTTCGCATATTTCTCATACTTGATGGCTAGATCCTGGGCTTTTTCTAGATTGCATCACGTAGTAATGTGGGACCACAGTGAAACAGTCGATTAAACCAGGTTTCGATCAATATTTTTGAGGATAACGCATGTTAGGTCTAGGTTAGGCCTGGGATTTTCACTCATCAGACTCATACTTTCGCATTCCTCACATACTTGTTGAGCGGATCCTGGGTTTTTCCTGGTTTGGATCACGTAGCAATGTGGGACCACACTGAAACAGTCAATTAAACCTGGTTTCGATCAATATTTTAGAGAATAATTCATGTTAGGTCTAGGTTAGGTCTGGGATTTTCACTCATCAGACTCACACTTTCGCATTCTTCACATACTTGTTGAACGGATCCTGGGTTTTTTCCGGTTTGGATCACGTAGTAAAGTGGTACCACACTAAAACAATCAATTAAACCTGGTTTCGATCAATATTTTAGAGGATAACGCATGTTAGGTCTGGGATAGGTCTGGGATTAGCCCTCATCAGGGTCATACTGTCGCACACTTGACATACTCGTTTATCAGATCCTGGGCTATTTCTGGATTGGATCACGTAGTAATGTGGTACCACACTGATACATTCAATTAAACCTGGTCTTGATAAATATGTTAGAGGATAACGCATGTTAGGTTTGGGTTAGGTCTAGGATTTGCACTCATCAGGCTCATCCTTTCGCATATTTCTCATACTTCATGGCTAGATCCTGGGCTGTTTCTGGATTGTATCACGTAGTAATGTGGTACCACACTGAAACAGTCCATTAAACCTGGTTTCGCTGAATATTTTAGAGGATAACGCAAGTTAGGTCTGGGATAGGTCTGGGATTCGCCCTAATCAGGCTCATACATTCGCGTTTTTCACGTACTTGTTGAACTGATCCTGGGTTTTTTCTGGTTTGGGTCACGTAGTAATGTGGTACCACTCTGAAACAGTCGATTAAACCTCGTTTCGATCAATATTTTAGAGGATAACGCAAGTTAGGTCTGGGATAGGTCTGGGATTTGACCTCATCAGACTCATACCTTCGCACCCTTCACATACTCGTTGAACAGATCCTGGGTTTTTTCTGGTTTGGGTCACGTAGTAATGTGGTACCACTCTGAAACAGTCGATTAAACCTCGTTTCGATCAATATTTTAGAGGATAACGCAAGTTAGATCTGGGATAGGTCTGGGATTTGCCCTCATCGGACTCATACTGTCGCATTCTTCACATACTTGTTGAACGGATCCTGGGTTTTTTCTGGTTTGGATCACGTAGTAAAGTGGGACCACACTGAAACAGTCAATTAAACCTGGTTTCGACCAATATTTTAGAGAATAATTCATGTTAGGTCTAGGTTAGGTCTGGGATTTGCTCTCATCAGGCTCATTCTGTCGCATATTTCTCATACTTGATGGCTAGATCCTGGGCTTTTTCTGGATTGGATCACATAGTAATGTGGTACCACACTGAAACAGTCGATTAAACCTGGTTTCGCTCAATATTTTAGATGATAACGCATGTTAGGTCTAGGCCAGGCCTGGGATTTTCACTCATCAAACTCATACTTTCGCATTCTTCACATACTTGTTGAACGGATCCTGGGTTTTTTCTGGTTTGGATCACGTAGTAAAGTGGTACCACACTGAAACATTCATTTAAACCTGGTCTTGATAAATATTTTAGAGGATAACGCAAGTTAGATCTGGGATAGGTCTGGGATTTGCCCTCATCGGACTCATACTGTCGCATTCTTCACATACTTGTTGAACGGATCCTGGGTTTTTTCTGGTTTGGATCACGTAGTAAAGTGGGACCACACTGAAACAGTCAATTAAACCTGGTTTCGACCAATATTTTAGAGAATAATTCATGTTAGGTCTAGGTTAGGTCTGGGATTTGCTCTCATCAGGCTCATTCTGTCGCATATTTCTCATACTTGATGGCTAGATCCTGGGCTTTTTCTGGATTGGATCACATAGTAATGTGGTACCACACTGAAACAGTCGATTAAACCTGGTTTCGCTCAATATTTTAGATGATAACGCATGTTAGGTCTAGGCCAGGCCTGGGATTTTCACTCATCAAACTCATACTTTCGCATTCTTCACATACTTGTTGAACGGATCCTGGGTTTTTTCTGGTTTGGATCACGTAGTAATGTGGTACCACACTGAAACATTCAATTAAACCTGGTCTTGATAAATATTTTAGAGGATAACGCATGTTAGGTCTGGGTTAGGTCTAGGATTTGCCCTCATCAGGCTCATACTTTAGCATATTTCTCATACTTCATGGCTACATCCTGGGCTATTTCTGGATTGGATCACGTAGTAAAGTGGTACCACACTGAAACATTCAATGAAACCTGGTCTGGAGAAATATTTTAGAGGAAAACTCATCTTTGGTCTGGGTTAGGTCTAAGATTTGCCCTCATCAGGCTCACAGTTTCGCGTTTTTCACATACTTGTTGAACGGATCCAGGGTTTTTTCTGGTTTGGATCACGTAGTAATGAAGTACAACACTGAAACAGTCAACTAAACCTGGATTCCATCAATATTTTAGAGGATAACGCATGTTAGGTCTGGGATAGGTCTGGGATTTGCCCTCATCAGGCTCATACTTTCGCACACTTCACATACTCGTTGAACAGATCCTGCGTTATTTTCTGGTTTGGATCACATAGTAATGTGGTACCCCACTGAAACATTCAATTAAACCTGGTCTTGATAAATATTTTAGAGGATGACGCATGTTAGGTCTGGGTTAGGTCTAGGATTTGCCCTCATCAGGCTCATACTTTCGCATATTTCTCATACTTCAAGCCTAGATCCTGGGCTATTTCTGAATTGGATCACGTAGTAAAGTGGTACCACACTGAAACATTCAATGAAACCTGGTCTGGATAAATATTTTAGAGGACAACGCATCTTAGGTCTGGGATAGGTCGAAGATTTGCCCTGATCAGGCTCACAGTTTCGCGTTTTTCATATACTTGTTGAACAGATCCTGGGTTTTTTCTGGTTTGGATCACGAAGTAGTGTGTTACCACACTGAAACCGTCCATTAAACCTGGTTTCGCTCAATATTTTAGAGGGTAACACATGTTAGGTCTAGGTTAGGTCTGGGATTTGCTCTCATCAGGCTCATTCTTTCGCATATGTCTCATACTTGATGGCTAGATCCTGGGCTTTTTCTGGATTGCATCACGTAGTATCGTAGTACCACACTGAAACAGTGAATTAAACCTGGTTTCGCTCAATATTTTAGAGGATAACGCATGTTAGGTCTAGGTCAGGCCTGGTTTTTTCACTCATCAGACTCATACTTTCACAATCTTCACATACTTGTTGAACGGATCCTGGGTTTTTTCTGGTTTGGATCACGTAGTAATGTGGGCCCACACTGAAACAATCAATTAAACCTGGTCTTGATAAATATTTTAGAGGATAACGCAAGTTAGGTCTGGGATAGGTCTGGGATTTGCCCTCATCAGACTCATACTTTCGCACACTTCACATACTCGTTGAACAGATCCTGGGTTTTTTCTAGTTTGGATCACGTAGTAATGTGGTACCACACTGAAACATTCAATTAAACCTGGTCTTGATAAATATTTTAGAGGATAACGCAAGTTAGGTCTGGGATAGGTCTAGGATTTGCCCTCATCAGGCTCTTACTTTCGCATATTTCTCATACTTCATGGCTAGATCCTGGGCTATTACTGGATTGGATCACGTAGTAAAGTAGTACCACACTGAAACATTCAATGAAACCTGGTCTGGATAAATATTTTAGAGGTTAACGCATCTTAGGTCTGGGTTAGGTCTAAGATTTGCCCTCATCAGGCTCACAGTTTAGCGTTCTTCACATACTTGTTGAACAGATCCTGGGTTTTTTCTGGTTTGGATCACATACTAATGTGGTACCACACTGAAACAGTCGATTAAACCAGGTTTCGATCAATATTTTTGAGGATAACGCATGTTAGGTTTAGGTAAGGTCTGGGATTTTCACTCATCAGACTCATACTTTCGCATTCTTCACATACTTGTTGAACGGATCCTGAGTTTTTTCTGGTTTGGATCACGTAGTAATGTGGGACCGCACTGAAACAGTCAATTAAACCTGGTTTCGATCAATATTTTAGAGAATAATTCATGTTAGGTCTAGGTTAGGTCTGGGATTTGCCCTCATCAGGCTCATTCTTTCGCATACTTCTCAAACCTGATGGCTAGATCCTGGGCTTTTTCTGGATTGCATCACGTAGTAATGAAGTACAACACTGAAACAGTCAATTAAACCTGGTGTCCATCAATATCTTACGGGACAACGCAAGTTAGGTCTGGGATAGGTCTTGGATTTGCCCTCATCAGGCTCATACTTTCGCGTTTTTCACATACTGGTTTAACAGATCCTGGGTTATTTTCTGGTTTGGATCACATAGTAATGTGGTACCACACTGAAACAGACGATTAAACCAGGTTTCGATCAATATTTTAGAGAATAATTCATGTTAGGTCTAGGTTAGGTCTGGGATTTGCTCTCATCCGGCTCATTCTTTCGCATATTTCTCATACATGTAGAACAGATCCTGGGTTTTTTCTGTTTTGGATCACGTAGTAAAGTGGTACCACACTGAAACATTCAATGAAACCTGGTCTGGATAAATAGTTTAGAGGATAACGCATGTTAGGTCCAGGTTAGGTCTGGGATTTGCTGTCATCAGGCTCATTCTTTCTCATATTTCTCATACTTGATGGCTAGATCCTGGGCTTTTTCTAGATTGCATCACGTAGTAATGTGGGACCACAGTGAAACAGTCGATTAAACCAGGTTTCGATCAATATTTTTGAGGATAACGCATGTTAGGTCTAGGTTAGGTCTGGGATTTGCTGTCATCAGGCTCATTCTTTCGCATATTTCTCATACTTGATGGCTAGATCCTGGGCTTTTTCTAGATTGCATCACGTAGTAATGTGGGACCACAGTGAAACAGTCGATTAAACCAGGTTTCGATCAATATTTTTGAGGATAACGCATGTTAGGTCTAGGTTAGGCCTGGGATTTTCACTCATCAGACTCATACTTTCGCATTCCTCACATACTTGTTGAGCGGATCCTGGGTTTTTCCTGGTTTGGATCACGTAGCAATGTGGGACCACACTGAAACAGTCAATTAAACCTGGTTTCGATCAATATTTTAGAGAATAATTCATGTTAGGTCTAGGTTAGGTCTGGGATTTTCACTCATCAGACTCACACTTTCGCATTCTTCACATACTTGTTGAACGGATCCTGGGTTTTTTCCGGTTTGGATCACGTAGTAAAGTGGTACCACACTAAAACAATCAATTAAACCTGGTTTCGATCAATATTTTAGAGGATAACGCATGTTAGGTCTGGGATAGGTCTGGGATTAGCCCTCATCAGGGTCATACTGTCGCACACTTGACATACTCGTTTATCAGATCCTGGGCTATTTCTGGATTGGATCACGTAGTAATGTGGTACCACACTGATACATTCAATTAAACCTGGTCTTGATAAATATGTTAGAGGATAACGCATGTTAGGTTTGGGTTAGGTCTAGGATTTGCACTCATCAGGCTCATCCTTTCGCATATTTCTCATACTTCATGGCTAGATCCTGGGCTGTTTCTGGATTGTATCACGTAGTAATGTGGTACCACACTGAAACAGTCCATTAAACCTGGTTTCGCTGAATATTTTAGAGGATAACGCAAGTTAGGTCTGGGATAGGTCTGGGATTCGCCCTAATCAGGCTCATACATTCGCGTTTTTCACGTACTTGTTGAACTGATCCTGGGTTTTTTCTGGTTTGGGTCACGTAGTAATGTGGTACCACTCTGAAACAGTCGATTAAACCTCGTTTCGATCAATATTTTAGAGGATAACGCAAGTTAGGTCTGGGATAGGTCTGGGATTTGACCTCATCAGACTCATACCTTCGCACCCTTCACATACTCGTTGAACAGATCCTGGGTTTTTTCTGGTTTGGGTCACGTAGTAATGTGGTACCACTCTGAAACAGTCGATTAAACCTCGTTTCGATCAATATTTTAGAGGATAACGCAAGTTAGATCTGGGATAGGTCTGGGATTTGCCCTCATCGGACTCATACTGTCGCATTCTTCACATACTTGTTGAACGGATCCTGGGTTTTTTCTGGTTTGGATCACGTAGTAAAGTGGGACCACACTGAAACAGTCAATTAAACCTGGTTTCGACCAATATTTTAGAGAATAATTCATGTTAGGTCTAGGTTAGGTCTGGGATTTGCTCTCATCAGGCTCATTCTGTCGCATATTTCTCATACTTGATGGCTAGATCCTGGGCTTTTTCTGGATTGGATCACATAGTAATGTGGTACCACACTGAAACAGTCGATTAAACCTGGTTTCGCTCAATATTTTAGATGATAACGCATGTTAGGTCTAGGCCAGGCCTGGGATTTTCACTCATCAAACTCATACTTTCGCATTCTTCACATACTTGTTGAACGGATCCTGGGTTTTTTCTGGTTTGGATCACGTAGTAAAGTGGTACCACACTGAAACATTCATTTAAACCTGGTCTTGATAAATATTTTAGAGGATAACGCAAGTTAGATCTGGGATAGGTCTGGGATTTGCCCTCATCGGACTCATACTGTCGCATTCTTCACATACTTGTTGAACGGATCCTGGGTTTTTTCTGGTTTGGATCACGTAGTAAAGTGGGACCACACTGAAACAGTCAATTAAACCTGGTTTCGACCAATATTTTAGAGAATAATTCATGTTAGGTCTAGGTTAGGTCTGGGATTTGCTCTCATCAGGCTCATTCTGTCGCATATTTCTCATACTTGATGGCTAGATCCTGGGCTTTTTCTGGATTGGATCACATAGTAATGTGGTACCACACTGAAACAGTCGATTAAACCTGGTTTCGCTCAATATTTTAGATGATAACGCATGTTAGGTCTAGGCCAGGCCTGGGATTTTCACTCATCAAACTCATACTTTCGCATTCTTCACATACTTGTTGAACGGATCCTGGGTTTTTTCTGGTTTGGATCACGTAGTAATGTGGTACCACACTGAAACATTCAATTAAACCTGGTCTTGATAAATATTTTAGAGGATAACGCATGTTAGGTCTGGGTTAGGTCTAGGATTTGCCCTCATCAGGCTCATACTTTAGCATATTTCTCATACTTCATGGCTACATCCTGGGCTATTTCTGGATTGGATCACGTAGTAAAGTGGTACCACACTGAAACATTCAATGAAACCTGGTCTGGAGAAATATTTTAGAGGAAAACTCATCTTTGGTCTGGGTTAGGTCTAAGATTTGCCCTCATCAGGCTCACAGTTTCGCGTTTTTCACATACTTGTTGAACGGATCCAGGGTTTTTTCTGGTTTGGATCACGTAGTAATGAAGTACAACACTGAAACAGTCAACTAAACCTGGATTCCATCAATATTTTAGAGGATAACGCATGTTAGGTCTGGGATAGGTCTGGGATTTGCCCTCATCAGGCTCATACTTTCGCACACTTCACATACTCGTTGAACAGATCCTGCGTTATTTTCTGGTTTGGATCACATAGTAATGTGGTACCCCACTGAAACATTCAATTAAACCTGGTCTTGATAAATATTTTAGAGGATGACGCATGTTAGGTCTGGGTTAGGTCTAGGATTTGCCCTCATCAGGCTCATACTTTCGCATATTTCTCATACTTCAAGCCTAGATCCTGGGCTATTTCTGAATTGGATCACGTAGTAAAGTGGTACCACACTGAAACATTCAATGAAACCTGGTCTGGATAAATATTTTAGAGGACAACGCATCTTAGGTCTGGGATAGGTCGAAGATTTGCCCTGATCAGGCTCACAGTTTCGCGTTTTTCATATACTTGTTGAACAGATCCTGGGTTTTTTCTGGTTTGGATCACGAAGTAGTGTGTTACCACACTGAAACCGTCCATTAAACCTGGTTTCGCTCAATATTTTAGAGGGTAACACATGTTAGGTCTAGGTTAGGTCTGGGATTTGCTCTCATCAGGCTCATTCTTTCGCATATGTCTCATACTTGATGGCTAGATCCTGGGCTTTTTCTGGATTGCATCACGTAGTATCGTAGTACCACACTGAAACAGTGAATTAAACCTGGTTTCGCTCAATATTTTAGAGGATAACGCATGTTAGGTCTAGGTCAGGCCTGGTTTTTTCACTCATCAGACTCATACTTTCACAATCTTCACATACTTGTTGAACGGATCCTGGGTTTTTTCTGGTTTGGATCACGTAGTAATGTGGGCCCACACTGAAACAATCAATTAAACCTGGTCTTGATAAATATTTTAGAGGATAACGCAAGTTAGGTCTGGGATAGGTCTGGGATTTGCCCTCATCAGACTCATACTTTCGCACACTTCACATACTCGTTGAACAGATCCTGGGTTATTTTCTGGTTTGGATCACATAGTAATGTGGTACCACACTGAAACAGTCGATTAAACCAGGTTTCGATCAATATGTTTGAGGATAACGCATGTTAGGTCTAGGTTAGGCCTGGGATTTTCACTCATCAGACTCATACTTTCGCATTCTTCACATACTTGTTGAACGGATCCTGTGTTTTTTCTGGTTTGGATCACGTAGTAATGTGGTACCACACTGAAACATTCAATTAAACCTGGTCTTGATAAATATTTTGGAGAATAACGCATGTTAGGACTGGGTTAGGTCTAGGATTTGCCCTCATCGGGCTCATACTTTCGCATATTTCTCATACTTCATGGCTAGATCCTGGGCTATTTCTGGATTGGATCACGTAGTAAAGTGGTACCACACTGAAACATTCAATGAAACCTGGTCTGGATAAATATTTTAGAGGATAACGCATGTTAGGTCAAGGTTAGATCTAATATTTGCCCTCATCAGGCTCACAGTTTCGCGTTTTTCACATACTTGTTGAACAGATCCAGGGTTTTTTCTGGTTTGGATCACGTAGTAATGTGGTACCACACTGAAACAGTCGATTAAACCTGGTTTCGATCAATATTTTAGAGGATAACGCATGTTAGGTCTGGGATAGGTCTGGGATTAGCCCTCATCAGGGTCATACTGTCGCACATTTGACATACTCGTTGATCAGATCCTGGGTTTTTTTCTGGTTTGGATCACGTAGTAATGTGGTACCACACTGAAACAGTCGATTAAACCTGGTTTCGATCAATAGTATTGAGGATAACGCATGTTAGGTCTAGTTTAGGCCTGGGATTTTCACTCATCAGACTCATACTTTCGCATTCTTCACATACTTGTTGAACGGACCCTGGGTTTTTTCTGGTTTGGATCACGTAGTAATGTGGGACCACACTGAAACAGTCAATTAAATCTGGTTTTGATCAATATTTTATAGAATAATTCATGTTAGGTCTAGGTTAGGCCTGGGATTTTCACTCATCAGACTCATACTTTCGCATTCTTCACATACTTGTTGAACGGATCCTGGGTTTTTTCTGGTTTGGATCACGCAGTAATGTGGGACCACACTGAAACAGTCAATTAAACCTGGTTTCGATCAATATTTTAGAGAATAATTCATGTTAGGTCTAGGTTAGGTCTGGGATTTGCTCTCATCCGGCTCATTCTTTCGCATATTTCTCATACATGTAGAACAGATCCTGGGTTTTTTCTGTTTTGGATCACGTAGAAATGTTGGACCACACTGATACAATCAATTAAACCTGGTCTTGATAAATATTTTAGAGGATAACGCATGTTAGGTCTGGGTTAGGTCTAGGATTTGCCCTCATCAGGCTCATACATTCGCATATTGCTCATACTTCATGGCTAGATCCTGGGCTGTTTCTGGATTGTATCACGTAGTAATGTGGTACCACGCTGAAACAGTCAATTAAACCTGATTTCGATCAATATTTTAGAGGATAACGCAAGTTAGGTCTGGGATAGGTCTAGGATTTGCCCTCATCAGGCTCTTACTTTCGCATATTTCTCATACTTCATGGCTAGATCCTGGGCTATTTCTGGATTGGATCACGTAGTAAAGTGGTACCACACTGAAACATTCAATGAAACCTGGTCTGGATAAATAGTTTAGAGGATAACGCATGTTAGGTCTAGGTTAGGTCTGGGATTTGCTGTCATCAGGCTCATTCTTTCGCATATTTCTCATACTTGATGGCTAGATCCTGGGCTTTTTCTAGATTGCATCACGTAGTAATGTGGGACCACAGTGAAACAGTCGATTAAACCAGGTTTCGATCAATATTTTTGAGGATAACGCATGTTAGGTCTAGGTTAGGCCTGGGATTTTCACTCATCAGACTCATACTTTCGCATTCCTCACATACTTGTTGAGCGGATCCTGGGTTTTTCCTGGTTTGGATCACGTAGCAATGTGGGACCACACTGAAACAGTCAATTAAACCTGGTTTCGATCAATATTTTAGAGAATAATTCATGTTAGGTCTAGGTTAGGTCTGGGATTTTCACTCATCAGACTCACACTTTCGCATTCTTCACATACTTGTTGAACGGATCCTGGGTTTTTTCCGGTTTGGATCACGTAGTAAAGTGGTACCACACTAAAACAATCAATTAAACCTGGTTTCGATCAATATTTTAGAGGATAACGCATGTTAGGTCTGGGATAGGTCTGGGATTAGCCCTCATCAGGGTCATACTGTCGCACACTTGACATACTCGTTTATCAGATCCTGGGCTATTTCTGGATTGGATCACGTAGTAATGTGGTACCACACTGAAACATTCAATTAAACCTGGTCTTGATAAATATGTTAGAGGATAACGCATGTTAGGTTTGGGTTAGGTCTAGGATTTGCACTCATCAGGCTCATCCTTTCGCATATTTCTCATACTTCATGGCTAGATCCTGGGCTGTTTCTGGATTGTATCACGTAGTAATGTGGTACCACACTGAAACAGTCCATTAAACCTGGTTTCGCTGAATATTTTAGAGGATAACGCAAGTTAGGTCTGGGATAGGTCTGGGATTCGCCCTAATCAGGCTCATACATTCGCGTTTTTCACGTACTTGTTGAACTGATCCTGGGTTTTTTCTGGTTTGGGTCACGTAGTAATGTGGTACCACTCTGAAACAGTCGATTAAACCTCGTTTCGATCAATATTTTAGAGGATAACGCAAGTTAGGTCTGGGATAGGTCTGGGATTTGACCTCATCAGACTCATACCTTCGCACCCTTCACATACTCGTTGAACAGATCCTGGGTTATTTTCTGGTTTGGATCACATAGTAATGTGGTACCACACTGAAACAGTCGATTAAACCAGGTTTCGATCAATATTTTTGAGGATAACGCATGTTAGGTCTAGGTTAGGCCTGGGATTTTCACTCATCAGACTCATACCTTCGCACCCTTCACATACTCGTTGAACAGATCCTGGGTTATTTTCTGGTTTGGATCACATAGTAATGTGGTACCACACTGAAACAGTCGATTAAACCAGGTTTCGATCAATATTTTTGAGGATAACGCATGTTAGGTCTAGGATAGGCCTGGAATTTTCACTCATCAGACTCATACTTTCGCATTCTTCACATACTTGTTGAACGGATCCTGCGTTTTTTCTGGTTTGGATCACGTAGTAAAGTGGTACCACACTGAAACATTCATTTAAACCTGGTCTTGATAAATATTTTAGAGGATAACGCAAGTTAGATCTGGGATAGGTCTGGGATTTGCCCTCATCGGACTCATACTGTCGCATTCTTCACATACTTGTTGAACGGATCCTGGGTTTTTTCTGGTTTGGATCACGTAGTAAAGTGGGACCACACTGAAACAGTCAATTAAACCTGGTTTCGACCAATATTTTAGAGAATAATTCATGTTAGGTCTAGGTTAGGTCTGGGATTTGCTCTCATCAGGCTCATTCTGTCGCATATTTCTCATACTTGATGGCTAGATCCTGGGCTTTTTCTGGATTGGATCACATAGTAATGTGGTACCACACTGAAACAGTCGATTAAACCTGGTTTCGCTCAATATTTTAGATGATAACGCATGTTAGGTCTAGGCCAGGCCTGGGATTTTCACTCATCAAACTCATACTTTCGCATTCTTCACATACTTGTTGAACGGATCCTGGGTTTTTTCTGGTTTGGATCACGTAGTAATGTGGTACCACACTGAAACATTCAATTAAACCTGGTCTTGATAAATATTTTAGAGGATAACGCATGTTAGGTCTGGGTTAGGTCTAGGATTTGCCCTCATCAGGCTCATACTTTAGCATATTTCTCATACTTCATGGCTACATCCTGGGCTATTTCTGGATTGGATCACGTAGTAAAGTGGTACCACACTGAAACATTCAATGAAACCTGGTCTGGAGAAATATTTTAGAGGAAAACTCATCTTTGGTCTGGGTTAGGTCTAAGATTTGCCCTCATCAGGCTCACAGTTTCGCGTTTTTCACATACTTGTTGAACGGATCCAGGGTTTTTTCTGGTTTGGATCACGTAGTAATGAAGTACAACACTGAAACAGTCAACTAAACCTGGATTCCATCAATATTTTAGAGGATAACGCATGTTAGGTCTGGGATAGGTCTGGGATTTGCCCTCATCAGGCTCATACTTTCGCACACTTCACATACTCGTTGAACAGATCCTGCGTTATTTTCTGGTTTGGATCACATAGTAATGTGGTACCCCACTGAAACATTCAATTAAACCTGGTCTTGATAAATATTTTAGAGGATGACGCATGTTAGGTCTGGGTTAGGTCTAGGATTTGCCCTCATCAGGCTCATACTTTCGCATATTTCTCATACTTCAAGCCTAGATCCTGGGCTATTTCTGAATTGGATCACGTAGTAAAGTGGTACCACACTGAAACATTCAATGAAACCTGGTCTGGATAAATATTTTAGAGGACAACGCATCTTAGGTCTGGGATAGGTCGAAGATTTGCCCTGATCAGGCTCACAGTTTCGCGTTTTTCATATACTTGTTGAACAGATCCTGGGTTTTTTCTGGTTTGGATCACGAAGTAGTGTGTTACCACACTGAAACCGTCCATTAAACCTGGTTTCGCTCAATATTTTAGAGGGTAACACATGTTAGGTCTAGGTTAGGTCTGGGATTTGCTCTCATCAGGCTCATTCTTTCGCATATGTCTCATACTTGATGGCTAGATCCTGGGCTTTTTCTGGATTGCATCACGTAGTATCGTAGTACCACACTGAAACAGTGAATTAAACCTGGTTTCGCTCAATATTTTAGAGGATAACGCATGTTAGGTCTAGGTCAGGCCTGGTTTTTTCACTCATCAGACTCATACTTTCACAATCTTCACATACTTGTTGAACGGATCCTGGGTTTTTTCTGGTTTGGATCACGTAGTAATGTGGGCCCACACTGAAACAATCAATTAAACCTGGTCTTGATAAATATTTTAGAGGATAACGCAAGTTAGGTCTGGGATAGGTCTGGGATTTGCCCTCATCAGACTCATACTTTCGCACACTTCACATACTCGTTGAACAGATCCTGGGTTATTTTCTGGTTTGGATCACATAGTAATGTGGTACCACACAGAAACAGTCGATTAAACCAGGTTTCGATCAATATGTTTGAGGATAACGCATGTTAGGTCTAGGTTAGGCCTGGGATTTTCACTCATCAGACTCATACTTTCGCATTCTTCACATACTTGTTGAACGGATCCTGTGTTTTTTCTGGTTTGGATCACGTAGTAATGTGGGTCCACACTGGAACAATCAATTAAACCTGGTCTTGATAAATATTTTAGGGGATAACGCATGTTAGGTCTGGGATAGGTCTGGGATTTGCCCTCATCAGACTCATACTTTCGCACACTTCACATACTCGTTGAACAGATCCTGGGTTATTTTCTGGTTTGGATCACATAGTAATGTGGTACCACACTGAAACAGTCGATTAAACCAGGTTTCGATCAATATTTTTGAGGATAACGCATGTTAGGTCTAGGTTAGGCCTGGGATTTGCCCTCATCAGGCTCATACTTTCGCGTTTTTCACATACTTGTTGAACAGATCCTGGGTTTTTTCTGGTTTGGATCACGTAGTAATGTGGTACCACACTGAAACAGTCGATTAAACCTGGTTTTGTTCAATATTTTAGAGGATAACGCATAGTTAGGTTTGGGTTAGGTCTAGGATTTGCCCTCAGCAGGCTCATACTTTCGTGTTTTTCACATACTTGTTGAACAGATCCTGGGTTTTCTCTGGTTTGGATCACGTAGTAGTGCGGTACCACACTGAAACAGTCCATTAAACCTGGTTTGGATCAATATTTTTGAGGATAACGCATGTTACGTCTAGGTTAGGCCTGGGATTTTCACTCATCAGACTCATACTTTCGCACACTTCACATACTCGTTGAACAGATCCTGGGTTATTTTCTGGTTTGGATCACATAGTAATGTGGTACCACACTGAAAAAGTCGATTAAACCTGGTTTCGATCAATATTTTAGAGAATAATTCATGTTAGGTCTAGGTTAGGTCTGGGATTTTCACTCATCAGACTGATGCTTTCGCATTCTTGTCATACTTGTTGAACTGATCCTGGGTTTTTTCTGGTTTGGATCACGTAGTAATGTGGTACCACACTGAATCAGTCGATTAAACCTGGTTTCGATCAATATTTTAGAGGATAACGCAAGTTAACTCTGGGATTGGTCTGGGATTTGACCTCATCAGACTCATACTTTCGCACACTTCACATACTCGTTGAACAGATCCTGGGTTACTTTCTGGTTTGAATCACACAGTAATGTGGTACCACACTGAAACAGTCGATTAAACCAGGTTTCGATCAATATTTTTGAGGATAACGCATGTTAGGTCTAGGTTAGGCCTGGGATTTTCACTCATCAGACTCATACTTTCGCATTCTTCACATACTTGTAGAACGGATCCTGGGTTTTTTCTGGTTTGGATCACGTAGTAATGTGGGACCACACTGAAACAGTCAATTAAACCTGGTCTTGAAAAATATTTTAGAGGATAACGCATGTTAGGTCTGGATCAGGTCTAGAATTTGCCCTCATCATGCTCATACTTTCGCATCTTTCTCATACATCATGGCTAGATCCTGGGCTATTCCTGGATTGTATCACGTAGTAATGTGGTACCACGCTGAAACAGTCGATTAAACCTGGTTCCGATCAATATTTTAGAGGATAACGTAAGTTAAGTCTGGGATTGGTCTGGGATTTGTCCTCATCAGACTCATACTTTCGCACACTTCACATACTTGTTGAACAGATCCTGGGTTTTTTCTGGTTTGGATCCCGTAGTAGTGTGGTACTACACTGAAACAGTCCATTAAACCTGGTTTCGCTCAATATTTTAGAGGATAACGCATGTTAGGTCTAGGTCAGGCCTGGGATTTTCACTCATCAGACTCATACTTTCGCATTCTTCACATACTTGTTGAACGGATCCTGGGTTTCTTCTGGTTTGGATCACGTAGTAATGTGATACCACACTGAAACAGACGATTAAACCTGGTTTCGATCAATATTTTAGAGGATAACGAAAGTTAAGTCTGGGATTGGTCTGGGATTTGACCTCATCAGGCTCATACTTTCGCGTTTTTCACATACTTGTTGAACAGATCCTGGGTTTTTTCTGGTTTGGATCCCGTAGTAGTGTGGTACCACACTGAAACAGTCCATCAAACCTGGTTTCGCTCAATATTATAGAGGATAACGCATGTTAGGTCTAGGTTACGTCTGGGATTTGCTCTCATTAGGCTCATTCTTTCGCATATTTCTCATACTTGATGGCTAGATCATGTGCTTTTTCTGGATTGCATCACGTAGTACTGTAGTACCACACTGAAACAGTCAATGAAACCTGGTTTCCATCAATATTTTAGAGGACAACGCAAGTTAGGTCTAGGTAAGGCCTGAGATTTTCACTGATCAGACTCGTACTTTCGCCTTCCTCACATACTTGTTGAACGGATCCTGGGTTTTTTCTGGTTTGGAACACGTAGTAATGTGGTACCACACTGAAACATTCAATTAAACCTGGTCTTGATAAATATTTTAGAGGATAACGCATGTTAGGTCTGGGTTAGGTCTAGGATTTGCCCTCATCAGGCTCATACTTTCGCATATTTCTCATACTTCATGGCTAGATCCTGGGCTATTTCTGGATTGGATCACGTAGTAAAGTGGTACCACACTGAAACATTTAATGAAACCTGGTCTGGATAAAAATCTTAGAGGATAACGCATGTTAGGTCAAGGTTAGGTCTAAGATTTGCCCTTATCAGGCTCACAGTTTCGCGTTTTTCACATACTTGTCGAACTGATCCTGGGTTTTTTGTGGTTTGGATCACATAGTAATGTGGTACCACACTGAAACATTCAATTAAACCTGGTCTTGATAAATATTTTAGAGGATAACGCATGTTAGGTCTGGGATAGGTCTGGGATTAGCCCTCATCAGACTCATACTTTCGCTTTCTTCACATACTTGTTGAACGGATCCTGGGCTTTTTCGGGATTGCATCACGTAGTAATGTAGTACCACACTGAAACAGTCAATGAAAACTGGTTTCCATCAATATTTTAGAGGACAACGCAAGTTAGGTCTAGGTAAGGCCTGAGATTTTCACTGATCAGACTCATACATTCGCATTCTTCACATACTTGTTGAACGGATCCTGTGTTTTTTCTGGTTTGGATCACGTAGTAATGTGGTACCACACTGAAACATTCAATTAAACCTGGTTTCTTGATAAATATTTTAGAGGATAACGCATGTTATGTCTGGGTTACGTCTAGGATTTGCCCTCATCAGGCTCATACTTTCGCATATTTCTCATACTTCATGGCTAGATCCTGGGCTGTTTCTGCATTGTATCACGTAGTAATGTGGTACCACGCTGAAACAGTCAATTAAACCTGGTTTCGATCAATATTTCAGAGGATAACGCAAGTTAGGTCTGGGATAGGTCTAGGATTTGCCCTCATCAGGCTCTTACTATCGCATATTTCTCATACTTCATGGCTAGATCCTGGGCTATTTCTGGATTGGATCACGTAGTAAAGTGATACCACACTGAAACATTCAATGAAACCTGTTCTGGATAAATATTTTAGAGGATAAAGCATCTTAGGTCTGGGTTAGGTCTAAGATTTGCCCTCATCAGGCTCACAGTTTCGCGTTTTTCACATACTTGTTAAACAGATCCTGGGTTTTTTTCTGGCTTGGATCACGTAGTAATGTGGTTCCACACTGATACAGTCGATTAAACTTGGCTTCGATCAATATTTTAGAGGATAACGCAAGTTAGGTCTGGGATATGTCTGGGATTTGCTCTCATCAGGCTCATACTTTCGTACACTTCACATACTTGTTGAACGGATCCTGCGTTATTTTCTGGTTTGGATCACATAGTAATGTGGTACCACACTGAAACATTCAATTAAACCTGGTCTTCATAAATATTTTAGAGGATAACGCATGTTAGGTCTGGGTTAGGTCTAGGATTTGCCCTCATCAGGCTCATACTTTCGCATATTTCTCATACTTGATGGCTATATCCTGGGCTTTTTCTGGATTGCAGACGTAGTAACGTAGTACCACACTGAAACAGTCAATGAAACCTGGTTTCCATCAATATTTTAGAGGACAACGCAAGTTAGGTCTAGGTAAGGCCTGAGATTTTCACTGATCAGACTCATACTTTCGCCTTCTTCACATACTTGTTGAACGGATCCTGGGTTTTTTCTGGTTTGGAACACGTAGTAATGTGGTACCACACTGAAACATTCAACTAAACCTGGTCTTGATAAATATTTTAGAGAATAACGCATGTTAGGTCTGGGTTAGGTCTAGGATTTGCCCTCATCAGGCTCAATCTTTCGCATATTTCTCATACTTCATGGCTAGATCCTGGGCTATTTCTGGATTGGATCACGTAGTAAAGTGGTACCACACTGAAACATTCAATGCAACCTGGTCTGGATAAAAATTTTAGAGGATAACGCATGTTAGGTCTGGGATAGGTCTGGGATTAGCCCTCATCAGACTCATACTTTCGCACACTTCACATACTCGTTGACGAGATCATGGGTTTTTTTCTAGTTTGGATCACGCAGTAATGTGGTACCACACTGAAACAGTCGACTAAACCTGGTTTCGATCAATATTTTTGAGGATAACGCATGTTATGTCTGGGATAGGTCTGGGATTAGCCCTCATCAGACTCATACTTTCGCTTTCTTCATACTTGTTGAACGGATCCTGGGCTTTTTCTGGATTGCATCACGTAGTAATGTAGTACCACACTGAAACAGTCAATGAAACCTGGTTTCCATCAATATTTTAGAGGACAACGCAAGTTAGGTCTAGGTAAGGCCTGAGATTTTCACTGATCAGACTCATACATTCGCATTCTACACATACTTGTTGAACGGATCCTGGGTTTTTTCTGGTTTGGATCACGTAGTAATGTGGTACCAAACTGAAACATTCAATTAAACCTGGTCTTGATAAATATTTTAGAGGATAACGCATGTTAGGTCTGGGTTACGTCTAGGATTTGCCCTCATCAGGCTCATACTTTCGCATATTTCTCATACTTCATGGCTAGATCCTGGGCTGTTTCTGCATTGTATCACGTAGTAATGTGGTACCACGCTGAAACAGTCAATTAAACCTGGTTTCGATCAATATTTTAGAGGATATCGCAAGTTAGGTCTGGGATAGGTCTGGGATTTGCCCTCATCAGGCTCATACTTTCGCGTTTTTCACATACTTGTTGAACGGATCCTGGGTTTTTTCTGGTTTGGATCACGTAGTAATGTGGTACCACACTGAAACATTCAATGAAACCTGGCCTCGATAAATATTTTAGAGGATAACGCATGTTAGGTCTGGGTTAGGTCTAGGATTTGCCCTCATCAGGCTCTTACTATCGCATATTACTCATACTTCATGGCTAGATCCTGGGCTATTTCTGGTTTGGATCACGTAGTAATGTGGTTCCACACTGAAACAGTCGGTTAAACCTGGTTTCGATCAATATTTTAGTGGATAACGCAAGTTAGGTCTGGAATAGGTCTGGGATTTGCCCTCATCAGACTCATACCTACGCACACTTCACATACTCGTTGAACAAATCCTGGGTTATTTTCTTGTTTGGATCACATAGTAATGTGGTACCAAACTGAAACAGTCGATTAAACCAATATTTTTGAGGATAACGCATGTTAGGTCTAGGTTAGGCCTGGGATTTTCACTCACCAGACTCATACTTTCGCATTCCTCACAAACTTGTTGAACGGATCCTGGGTTTTTTCTGGTTTGTATCACGTAGTAATGTGGTACCACACTGAAACAGTCCATTAAACCTGGTTTGGATCAATATTTTATAGGATAACGCATGTTAGGTCTAGGTTAGCCCTGGGATTTTCACCCATCAGACTCATAGTTTCGCATTCTTCTTATACTTGTTATTTTCTGGTTTCGATCACATAGTAATGTGGTACCACACTGAAACAGTCGATTAAACCACGTTTCGATCAATATCTTTGAGGATAACGCATGTTAGGTCTAGGTTAGGCCTGGGATATTCACTCATCAGGCTCTTACTATCGCATATTTCTCATACTTCATGGCTAGATCCTGGGCTATTTCTGGATTGGATCACGTAGTAAAGTGATACCACACTGAAACATTCAATGAAACCTGTTCTGGATAAATATTTTAGAGGATAAAGCATCTTAGGTCTGGGTTAGGTCTAAGATTTGCCCTCATCAGGCTCACAGTTTCGCGTTTTTCACATACTTGTTAAACAGATCCTGGGTTTTTTTCTGGCTTGGATCACGTAGTAATGTGGTTCCACACTGATACAGTCGATTAAACTTGGCTTCGATCAATATTTTAGAGGATAACGCAAGTTAGGTCTGGGATATGTCTGGGATTTGCTCTCATCAGGCTCATACTTTCGTACACTTCACATACTTGTTGAACGGATCCTGCGTTATTTTCTGGTTTGGATCACATAGTAATGTGGTACCACACTGAAACATTCAATTAAACCTGGTCTTCATAAATATTTTAGAGGATAACGCATGTTAGGTCTGGGTTAGGTCTAGGATTTGCCCTCATCAGGCTCATACTTTCGCATATTTCTCATACTTGATGGCTATATCCTGGGCTTTTTCTGGATTGCAGACGTAGTAACGTAGTACCACACTGAAACAGTCAATGAAACCTGGTTTCCATCAATATTTTAGAGGACAACGCAAGTTAGGTCTAGGTAAGGCCTGAGATTTTCACTGATCAGACTCATACTTTCGCCTTCTTCACATACTTGTTGAACGGATCCTGGGTTTTTTCTGGTTTGGAACACGTAGTAATGTGGTACCACACTGAAACATTCAACTAAACCTGGTCTTGATAAATATTTTAGAGAATAACGCATGTTAGGTCTGGGTTAGGTCTAGGATTTGCCCTCATCAGGCTCAATCTTTCGCATATTTCTCATACTTCATGGCTAGATCCTGGGCTATTTCTGGATTGGATCACGTAGTAAAGTGGTACCACACTGAAACATTCAATGCAACCTGGTCTGGATAAAAATTTTAGAGGATAACGCATGTTAGGTCTGGGATAGGTCTGGGATTAGCCCTCATCAGACTCATACTTTCGCACACTTCACATACTCGTTGACGAGATCATGGGTTTTTTTCTAGTTTGGATCACGCAGTAATGTGGTACCACACTGAAACAGTCGACTAAACCTGGTTTCGATCAATATTTTTGAGGATAACGCATGTTATGTCTGGGATAGGTCTGGGATTAGCCCTCATCAGACTCATACTTTCGCTTTCTTCATACTTGTTGAACGGATCCTGGGCTTTTTCTGGATTGCATCACGTAGTAATGTAGTACCACACTGAAACAGTCAATGAAACCTGGTTTCCATCAATATTTTAGAGGACAACGCAAGTTAGGTCTAGGTAAGGCCTGAGATTTTCACTGATCAGACTCATACATTCGCATTCTACACATACTTGTTGAACGGATCCTGGGTTTTTTCTGGTTTGGATCACGTAGTAATGTGGTACCAAACTGAAACATTCAATTAAACCTGGTCTTGATAAATATTTTAGAGGATAACGCATGTTAGGTCTGGGTTACGTCTAGGATTTGCCCTCATCAGGCTCATACTTTCGCATATTTCTCATACTTCATGGCTAGATCCTGGGCTGTTTCTGCATTGTATCACGTAGTAATGTGGTACCACGCTGAAACAGTCAATTAAACCTGGTTTCGATCAATATTTTAGAGGATATCGCAAGTTAGGTCTGGGATAGGTCTGGGATTTGCCCTCATCAGGCTCATACTTTCGCGTTTTTCACATACTTGTTGAACGGATCCTGGGTTTTTTCTGGTTTGGATCACGTAGTAATGTGGTACCACACTGAAACATTCAATGAAACCTGGCCTCGATAAATATTTTAGAGGATAACGCATGTTAGGTCTGGGTTAGGTCTAGGATTTGCCCTCATCAGGCTCTTACTATCGCATATTACTCATACTTCATGGCTAGATCCTGGGCTATTTCTGGTTTGGATCACGTAGTAATGTGGTTCCACACTGAAACAGTCGGTTAAACCTGGTTTCGATCAATATTTTAGTGGATAACGCAAGTTAGGTCTGGAATAGGTCTGGGATTTGCCCTCATCAGACTCATACCTACGCACACTTCACATACTCGTTGAACAAATCCTGGGTTATTTTCTTGTTTGGATCACATAGTAATGTGGTACCAAACTGAAACAGTCGATTAAACCAATATTTTTGAGGATAACGCATGTTAGGTCTAGGTTAGGCCTGGGATTTTCACTCACCAGACTCATACTTTCGCATTCCTCACAAACTTGTTGAACGGATCCTGGGTTTTTTCTGGTTTGTATCACGTAGTAATGTGGTACCACACTGAAACAGTCCATTAAACCTGGTTTGGATCAATATTTTATAGGATAACGCATGTTAGGTCTAGGTTAGCCCTGGGATTTTCACCCATCAGACTCATAGTTTCGCATTCTTCTTATACTTGTTATTTTCTGGTTTCGATCACATAGTAATGTGGTACCACACTGAAACAGTCGATTAAACCACGTTTCGATCAATATCTTTGAGGATAACGCATGTTAGGTCTAGGTTAGGCCTGGGATATTCACTCATCAGACTCATACATTCGCATTCTTCACATACTTTTTGAACGGATCCTGGGTTTTTTCTAGTTTGGATCACGTAGTAATGTGGTACCACACTGAAACAGTCGATTAAACCTGGTTTCGATCAATATTTTAGAGGATAACGCAAGTTAGGTCTAGGTTAGGCCCGGAATTTTTACTCATCAGACTCATATTTCGCATTCTTCACATACTTGTTGAACGGATCCTGGGTTTTTTCTGGTTTGGATCACGTTGTAATGTGGGACCACACTGAATCAGTCAATTAAACCTGGTTTCGACCAATATCTTAGAGAATAATTCATGTTAGGTCTAGGTTAGGTCTGGGATTTTCTCTCATCAGGCTCATTCTTTCGCATATTTCTCATACTTGAGGGCTAGATCCTGGGCTTTTTCTGGATTGGATCACGTAGTAATGAAGTACAACACTGAAACAGTCAATTAAACCTGGTTTCCATCAATATTTTAGAGGACAGCGCATGTTAGGTCTAGGTTAGGCTTGGGATTTGCCCTGATCAGGGTCATACTTTCGCAGTTTTGACATACATGTTGACCTGATCGAGAGTTTTTTCTGCTTTGGATCACGTAGTAAAGTGGTACCACACTGAAACAGTCCATTAAACCTGGTTTGGATCAATATTTTAGAGGATAACGCATGTTAGGTCTAGGTTAGGTCTGGGATTTTCGCTCATGAGACTCATACTTTCGCATTCTTCACATACTTGTTGAACGGATCCTGGGTTTTTTCTGGTTTGGATCACGTTGTAATGTGGGACCACACTGAATCAGTCAATTAAACCTGGTTTCGACCAATATCTTAGAGAATAATTCATGTTAGGTCTAGGTTAGGTCTGGGATTTTCTCTCATCAGGCTCATTCTTTCGCATATTTCTCATACTTGAGGGCTAGATCCTGGGCTTTTTCTGGATTGGATCACGTAGTAATGAAGTACAACACTGAAACAGTCAATTAAACCTGGTTTCGATCAATATTTTAGAGGATAACGCAAGTTAGGTCTGGCATAGATCTGGGATTCGCCCTCATCAGGCTCATACTTTCGCGTTTTTCACATACTTGTTGAACAGATCCTGGGTTATTTCTGGTTTGTATCACGTAGTAGTGTGGTACCACACTGAAACAGTCCATTAATGCTGGTCTTGATACATATTTTAGAGGATAACGCATGTTAGGTCTGGGATAGGTCTGGGATTTGCCCTCATCAGACTCATACCTACGCACACTTCACATACTCGTTGAACAGATCCTGGGTTATTTTCTGGTTTGGATCACATAGTAATGTGGTACCAAACTGAAACAGTCGATTAAACCAGGTTTCGATCAATATTTTTGAGGATAGCGCATGTTATGTCTAGGTTAGGCCTGGGATTTTCACTCATCAGACTCATACATTCGCATTCCTCACTTACTTGTTGAACGGGTCCTGGGTTTTTTCTGGTTTGTATCACGTAGTAATGTGGTACCACACTGAAACAGTCCATTAAACCTGGTTTGGATCAATATTTTAGAGGATAACGCATGTTAGGTCTAGGTTAGCCCTGGGATTTTCACTCATCAGACTCATACTTTCGCATTCTTCTTATACTTGTTGAACTGATCCTGGGTTTTTTCTGGTTTGGATCACGTAGTAATGTGGTACCACACTGAAACAGTCGATTAAACGTGGTTTCGATCAATATTTTAGAGGATAACGCAAGTTATGTCTGGGATTGGTCTGGGATTTGACCTCATCAGACTCATACTTTCGCACACTTCACATACTCGTTGAACAGATCCTGGGTTATTTTCTGGTTTGGATCACATAGTAATGTGGTACCAAACTGAAACAGTCGATTAAACCAGGTTTCGATCAATATTTATCACGATAACGCATGTTAGGTCTAGGTTAGGCCTGGGATTTTCACCCATCAGACTCATACTTTCGCATGCTTCACATACTTGTTGAACGGATCCTGGGTTATTTTCTGGTTTGGATCACATAGTAATGTGGTACCACACTGAAACTGTCGATTAAACCAGGTTTCGATCAATATTTTTGAGGATAACGCATGTTAGGTCTAGGTTAGGCCTGGGATTTTCACTCATCAGACTCATACTTTCGCATTCCTCACATACTTGTTAAACGGATCCTGGGTTTTTACTGGTTTGGATCACGTAGTAATGTGGTACCACACTGAAACAGTCGATTAAACCTGGTTTCGATCAATATTTTAGAGAATAATTCATGTTAGGTCTAGGTTAGGTCTGGGATTTGCTCTCATCAGGCTCAGTCTTTCGCATATTTCTCATACTTGATGGCTAGATCCTGGGCTGTTTCTGGATTGTATGACGTAGTAATGTGGTACCACGCTGAAACAGCGAATTAAACCTGGTTTCGATCAATATTTTTGAGGATAACGCATGTTAGGTCTAGGTTAGGCCTGGGATTTTCACTCATCAGACTCATACTTTCACATTCTTCACATACTTGTTGAACGGATCTTGGGTTTTTTCTGGTTTGGATCACGTTGTAACGTGGGACCACACTGAAACAATCAATTAAACCTGGTCTTGATAAATATTATAGAGGATAACGCATGTTAGGCTTGGGTTAGGTCTAGGATTTGCCCTCAGCAGGCTCATACTTTCGCATATCTCTCATACTTCATGGCTAGATCCTGGGCTGTTTCTGGATTGTATCACGTAGTAATGTGGTACCACGCTGAAACAGTCAATTAAACCTGGTTTCGATCAATATTTTAGAGAATAATTCATGTTAGGTCTAGGTTAGGTCTGGGATTTGCTCTCATCAGGCTCATTCTTTCGCATACTTCTCATACATGTTGAACAGATCCCGGGTTCTTTCTGGTTTGAATCACGTAGTAATGTGGGACCACACTGAAACAATCCATTAAACCTGGTTTCCATCAATATTTTAGAGGACAACGCAAGTTAGGTCTGGGATAGGTCTGGGATATGCCCTCATCAGGCTCATACTTTCGCGTTTTTCACATACTTGTTGAACAGATCCTGGGTTTTTTCTGGTTTGGATCACGTAGTAGTGTGGTACCACACTGAAACAGTCCATTAAACCTGGTTTGGATCAATATTTTAGAGGATAACGCATGTTAGGTCTAGGTCAGGCCTGGTTTTTTCACTCATCAGACTCATACTTTCGCATTCTTCACATACTTGTTGAACGGATCCTGGGTTTTTTTCTGGTTTGGATCACATAGTAATGTGGTACCACACTGAAACAGTCGATTAAACCTGGTTTCGATGAATATTTTAGAGAATAATTCATGTTAGGTCTAGGTTAGGTCTGAGATTTGCTCTCATCAGGCTCATTCTTTCGCATATTTCTCATACTTGATGGCTAGATCCTGGGCTGTTCCTGGATTGTATCACGTAGTAATGTGGTACCACGCTGAAACAGTCGATTAAACCTGGTTCCGATCAATATTTTAGAGGATAACGCAAGTTAAGTCTGGGATTGGTCTGGGATTTGACCTCATCAGACTCATACTTTCGCGTTTTTCACATACTTGTTGAACAGATCCTGGGTTTTTTCTGGTTTGGATCCCGTAGTAGTGTGGTACCACACTGAAACAGTCCATTAAACCTGGTTTCGCTCAATATTTTAGAGGATAACGCATGTTAGGTCTAGGTCAGGCCTGGGATTTTCACTCATCAGACTCATACTTTCGCATTCTTCACATACTTGTTGAACGGATCCTGGGTTTTTTCTGGTTTGGATCACGTAGTATTGTGGGTCCACACTGAAACAATCAATTAAACCTGGTCTTGATAAATATTTTAGAGGATAACGCAATTTAGGTCTGGCATAGGTCTGGGATTCGCCGTCATCAGGCTCATACTTTCGCGTTTTTCACACACTTGTTGAACAGATGCTGGGTTTTTTCTGGTTTGTATCACGCAGTAGTGTGGTACCACACTGAAACAGTCCATTAAACCTGGTTTGGATGAATATTTTAGAGGATAACGCATGTAAGGTCTAGGTTAGCCCTGGGATTTTCACTCATCAGACTCATACTTTCGCATTCCTCTCATACTTGTTGAACTGATCCAGGGTTTTTTCTGGTTTGGATCACGTAGTAATGTGGTACCACACTGGAACAGACGACTAAACCTGGTTTCGATCAATATCTTAGAGGATAACGAAAGCTAAGTCTGGGATTGGGCTGGGATTTGACCTCATCAGGCTCATACTTTCGCGTTTTTCACATACTTGTTGAACAGATCCTGGGTTTTTTCTGGTTTGGATCCCGTAGTAGTGTGGTACCACACTGAAACAGTCCATCAAACCTGGTTTCGCTCAATATTTTAGAGGATAACGCATGTTAGGTCAAGGTTAGGTCTAAGATTTGCCCTTATCAGGCTCACAGTTTCGAGTTTTTCACATACCTGTTAAACAGATCCTGGGTTTTTTCTGGTTTGGATCACGAAGTAGTGTGGTACCACACTGAAACAGTTCATTAAACCTCGTTTCGCTCAATATTTTAGAGGATAACGAATGTTAGGTCTAGGTTAGGTCTGGGATTTGCTCTCATTAGGCTCATTCTTTCGCATATTTCTCATACTTGATGGCTAGGTCATGGGCTTTTTCTGCATTGCATCACGTAGTTATGTAGTACCACACTGGAACAGTCAATGAAACCTGGTTTCCATCAATATTTTAGAGGACAACGCAAGTTAGGTCTAGGTAAGGCCTGAGATTTTCACTGATCAGACTCATAATTTCGCCTTCTTCACATACTTGTTGAACGGATCCTGGGTTTTTTCTGGTTTGGAACACGTAGTAATGTGGTAGCACACTGAAACATTCAATTAAGCCTGGTCTTGATAAATATTTTAGAGAACAACGCATGTTAGGTCAGGGTTAGTTCTAGGATTTGCCCTCATCAGGCTCACACTTTCGCATATTTCTCATACTTCATGGCTAGATCCTGGGCTATTTCTGGATTGGATCTCGTAGTAAAGTGGTACCACACTGAAACATTCAATGAAACCTGGTCTGGATAAAAATTTTAGAGAATAACGCATGTTAGGTCAAGGTTAGGTCTCAGATTTGCCCTCATCAGGCTCTCAGTTTCGCGTTTTTCACATACTTGTTGAACAGATCCTGGGTTTTTTCTGGTTTGTATCACGCAGTAGCGTGGTACCACACTGAAACAGTCCATTAAACCTGGTTTGGACGAATATTTTAGAGGGTAACGCATGTAACGTCTAGGTTAGCCCTGGGATTTTCACTCATCAGACTCATACTTTCGCATTCTTCTCATACTTGATGGCTAGATCCTGGGCTTTTTCTGGATTGCATCACGTAGTAATGAAGTATAACACTGAAACAGTCAATTAAACCTGGTTTCCATCAATATCTTAGAGGACAACGCAAGTTAGCTCTGGGATTGGTCTGGGATTTGCCCTCATCAGGCTCATACTTTCGCGTTTTTCACATACTTGTTGAACAGATCCTGGGTTTTTTCTGGTTTGGATCACGTAGTAGTGTGGTACCACACTGAAACAGTCCATTAAACCTGGTTTGGATCAATATTTTAGAGAATAACGCATGTTAGGTCTAGGTTAGGTCTGGGATTTTCGCTCATGAGACTCATACTTTCGCATTCTTCACATACTTGTTGAACGGATCCTGGGTTTTTTCTGGTTTGGTTCAGGTAGTAATGTGGTACCACACTGAAACATTCAATTAAACCTGGTCTTGATAAATATTTTAGAGGATAACGCAAGTTAGGTCTGGCATAGGTCTGGGATTCGCCCTCATCAGGCTCATACTTTCGCATATTTCTCATACTTCATGGCTAGATCCTGGGCTATTTCTGGATTGGATCTCGTAGTAAAGTGGTACCACACTGAAACATTCAATGAAACCTGGTCTGGATAAAAATTTTAGAGAATAACGCATGTTAGGTCAAGGTTAGGTCTAAGATTTGCCCTCATCAGGCTCTCAGTTTCGCGTTTTTCACATACCTGTTGAACAGATCCTGTGTTTTTTCTGGTCTGTATCACGTAGTAGTGTGGTACCACACTGAAACAGTCCATTAAACCTGGTTTGGATCAATTGTTTAGAGGATAACGCATGTTAAGGCTAGGTTAGCCCTGGGATTTTCACTCATCAGACTCATACTTTCGCATTCTTCACCTACTTGTTGAACGGATCCTGCGTTTTTTCTGGTTTGGATCACGTAGTAATGTGGTGCCACACTGAAACAGTCGATTCAACCTGGTTTTGATCAATATTTTAGAGGATAACGCATAGTTAGGTTTGGGATAGGTCTGGGATTTGACCTCATCAGACTCATACTTTCGCACACTTCACATACTCGTTGAACAGATCCTGGGTTATTTTCTGGTTTGGATCACATAGTAATGTGGTACCACACTGAAACAGTCGATTAAACCTGGTTTCGATCAATATTTTAGAGAATAATTCATGGTAGGTCCAGGTTAGGTCTGGGATTTGCACCCATCAGGCTCGTTCTTTCGCATATTTCTCATACTTGATGGCTAGATCCTGGGCTTTATCTGGATTGCATCACGTAGTAATGAAGTACAACACTGAAACGGTCAATTAAACCTGGTTTCCATCAATATCTTAGAGGACAACGCAAGTTAGGTCTGGGATAGGTCTGGGATTTGCCCTCATCAGGCTCATACTTTCGCGTTTTTCACATACTTGTTGAACGGATCCTGGGTTATTTTCTGGTTTGGATCACGTAGTAATGTGGTACCACACTGAAACAGTCGATTAAACGTGGTTTCGATCAATATTTTTGAGGATAACGCATGTTAGGTTTGGGATAGGTCTGGGATTTGACCTCATCAGACTCATACTTTCGCACACTTCACATACTCGTTGAACAGGTCCTGGGTTATTTTCTGGTTTGGATCACGTAGTAATGTGGTACCACACTGAAACAGTCGATTGAACCTGGTTTCGATGAATATTTTAGAGAATAATTCATGTTAGGTCTAGGTTAGGTCTGGGATTTGCTCTCATCAGGCTCATTCTTTCGCATATTTCTCATACTTGTTGAACAGATCCTGGGATTTTTCTGGTTTGGATCCCGTAGTAGTGTGGTACCACACTGAAACAGTCCATTAAACCTGGTTTCGCTCAATATTTTAGAGGATAACGCATGTTAGGTCTAGGTTAGGTCTGGGATTTTCGCTCATGAGACTCATACTTTCGCATTCTTCACATACTTGTTGAACGGATCCTGGGTTTTTTCTGGTTTGGATCACGTTGTAATGTGGGACCACACTGAATCAGTCAATTAAACCTGGTTTCGACCAATATCTTAGAGAATAATTCATGTTAGGTCTAGGTTAGGTCTGGGATTTTCTCTCATCAGGCTCATTCTTTCGCATATTTCTCATACTTGAGGGCTAGATCCTGGGCTTTTTCTGGATTGGATCACGTAGTAATGAAGTACAACACTGAAACAGTCAATTAAACCTGGTTTCGATCAATATTTTAGAGGATAACGCAAGTTAGGCCTGGCATAGATCTGGGATTCGCCCTCATCAGGCTCATACTTTCGCGTTTTTCACATACTTGTTGAACAGATCCTGGGTTATTTCTGGTTTGTATCACGTAGTAGTGTGGTACCACACTGAAACAGTCCATTAATGCTGGTCTTGATACATATTTTAGAGGATAACGCATGTTAGGTCTGGGATAGGTCTGGGATTTGCCCTCATCAGACTCATACCTACGCACACTTCACATACTCGTTGAACAGATCCTGGGTTATTTTCTGGTTTGGATCACATAGTAATGTGGTACCAAACTGAAACAGTCGATTAAACCAGGTTTCGATCAATATTTTTGAGGATAGCGCATGTTAGGTCTAGGTTAGGCCTGGGATTTTCACTCATCAGACTCATACATTCGCATTCCTCACTTACTTGTTGAACGGATCCTGGGTTTTTTCTGGTTTGTATCACGTAGTAATGTGGTACCACACTGAAACAGTCCATTAAACCTGGTTTGGATCAATATTTTAGAGGATAACGCATGTTAGGTCTAGGTTAGCCCTGGGATTTTCACTCATCAGACTCATACTTTCGCATTCTTCTTATACTTGTTGAACTGATCCTGGGTTTTTTCTGGTTTGGATCACGTAGTAATGTGGTACCACACTGAAACAGTCGATTAAACGTGGTTTCGATCAATATTTTAGAGGATAACGCAAGTTATGTCTGGGATTGGTCTGGGATTTGACCTCATCAGACTCATACTTTCGCACACTTCACATACTCGTTGAACAGATCCTGGGTTATTTTCTGGTTTGGATCACATAGTAATGTGGTACCAAACTGAAACAGTCGATTAAACCAGGTTTCGATCAATATTTATCACGATAACGCATGTTAGGTCTAGGTTAGGCCTGGGATTTTCACCCATCAGACTCATACTTTCGCATGCTTCACATACTTGTTGAACGGATCCTGGGTTATTTTCTGGTTTGGATCACATAGTAATGTGGTACCACACTGAAACTGTCGATTAAACCAGGTTTCGATCAATATTTTTGAGGATAACGCATGTTAGGTCTAGGTTAGGCCTGGGATTTTCACTCATCAGACTCATACTTTCGCATTCCTCACATACTTGTTAAACGGATCCTGGGTTTTTACTGGTTTGGATCACGTAGTAATGTGGTACCACACTGAAACAGTCGATTAAACCTGGTTTCGATCAATATTTTAGAGAATAATTCATGTTAGGTCTAGGTTAGGTCTGGGATTTGCTCTCATCAGGCTCAGTCTTTCGCATATTTCTCATACTTGATGGCTAGATCCTGGGCTGTTTCTGGATTGTATGACGTAGTAATGTGGTACCACGCTGAAACAGCGAATTAAACCTGGTTTCGATCAATATTTTTGAGGATAACGCATGTTAGGTCTAGGTTAGGCCTGGGATTTTCACTCATCAGACTCATACTTTCACATTCTTCACATACTTGTTGAACGGATCTTGGGTTTTTTCTGGTTTGGATCACGTTGTAACGTGGGACCACACTGAAACAATCAATTAAACCTGGTCTTGATAAATATTATAGAGGATAACGCATGTTAGGCTTGGGTTAGGTCTAGGATTTGCCCTCAGCAGGCTCATACTTTCGCATATCTCTCATACTTCATGGCTAGATCCTGGGCTGTTTCTGGATTGTATCACGTAGTAATGTGGTACCACGCTGAAACAGTCAATTAAACCTGGTTTCGATCAATATTTTAGAGAATAATTCATGTTAGGTCTAGGTTAGGTCTGGGATTTGCTCTCATCAGGCTCATTCTTTCGCATACTTCTCATACATGTTGAACAGATCCCGGGTTCTTTCTGGTTTGAATCACGTAGTAATGTGGGACCACACTGAAACAATCCATTAAACCTGGTTTCCATCAATATTTTAGAGGACAACGCAAGTTAGGTCTGGGATAGGTCTGGGATATGCCCTCATCAGGCTCATACTTTCGCGTTTTTCACATACTTGTTGAACAGATCCTGGGTTTTTTCTGGTTTGGATCACGTAGTAGTGTGGTACCACACTGAAACAGTCCATTAAACCTGGTTTGGATCAATATTTTAGAGGATAACGCATGTTAGGTCTAGGTCAGGCCTGGTTTTTTCACTCATCAGACTCATACTTTCGCATTCTTCACATACTTGTTGAACGGATCCTGGGTTTTTTTCTGGTTTGGATCACATAGTAATGTGGTACCACACTGAAACAGTCGATTAAACCTGGTTTCGATGAATATTTTAGAGAATAATTCATGTTAGGTCTAGGTTAGGTCTGAGATTTGCTCTCATCAGGCTCATTCTTTCGCATATTTCTCATACTTGATGGCTAGATCCTGGGCTGTTCCTGGATTGTATCACGTAGTAATGTGGTACCACGCTGAAACAGTCGATTAAACCTGGTTCCGATCAATATTTTAGAGGATAACGCAAGTTAAGTCTGGGATTGGTCTGGGATTTGACCTCATCAGACTCATACTTTCGCGTTTTTCACATACTTGTTGAACAGATCCTGGGTTTTTTCTGGTTTGGATCCCGTAGTAGTGTGGTACCACACTGAAACAGTCCATTAAACCTGGTTTCGCTCAATATTTTAGAGGATAACGCATGTTAGGTCTAGGTCAGGCCTGGGATTTTCACTCATCAGACTCATACTTTCGCATTCTTCACATACTTGTTGAACGGATCCTGGGTTTTTTCTGGTTTGGATCACGTAGTATTGTGGGTCCACACTGAAACAATCAATTAAACCTGGTCTTGATAAATATTTTAGAGGATAACGCAATTTAGGTCTGGCATAGGTCTGGGATTCGCCGTCATCAGGCTCATACTTTCGCGTTTTTCACACACTTGTTGAACAGATGCTGGGTTTTTTCTGGTTTGTATCACGCAGTAGTGTGGTACCACACTGAAACAGTCCATTAAACCTGGTTTGGATGAATATTTTAGAGGATAACGCATGTAAGGTCTAGGTTAGCCCTGGGATTTTCACTCATCAGACTCATACTTTCGCATTCCTCTCATACTTGTTGAACTGATCCAGGGTTTTTTCTGGTTTGGATCACGTAGTAATGTGGTACCACACTGGAACAGACGACTAAACCTGGTTTCGATCAATATCTTAGAGGATAACGAAAGCTAAGTCTGGGATTGGGCTGGGATTTGACCTCATCAGGCTCATACTTTCGCGTTTCTCACATACTTGTTGAACAGATCCTGGGTTTTTTCTGGTTTGGATCCCGTAGTAGTGTGGTACCACACTGAAACAGTCCATCAAACCTGGTTTCGCTCAATATTTTAGAGGATAACGCATGTTAGGTCAAGGTTAGGTCTAAGATTTGCCCTTATCAGGCTCACAGTTTCGAGTTTTTCACATACCTGTTAAACAGATCCTGGGTTTTTTCTGGTTTGGATCACGAAGTAGTGTGGTACCACACTGAAACAGTTCATTAAACCTCGTTTCGCTCAATATTTTAGAGGATAACGAATGTTAGGTCTAGGTTAGGTCTGGGATTTGCTCTCATTAGGCTCATTCTTTCGCATATTTCTCATACTTGATGGCTAGGTCATGGGCTTTTTCTGCATTGCATCACGTAGTTATGTAGTACCACACTGGAACAGTCAATGAAACCTGGTTTCCATCAATATTTTAGAGGACAACGCAAGTTAGGTCTAGGTAAGGCCTGAGATTTTCACTGATCAGACTCATAATTTCGCCTTCTTCACATACTTGTTGAACGGATCCTGGGTTTTTTCTGGTTTGGAACACGTAGTAATGTGGTAGCACACTGAAACATTCAATTAAGCCTGGTCTTGATAAATATTTTAGAGAACAACGCATGTTAGGTCAGGGTTAGTTCTAGGATTTGCCCTCATCAGGCTCACACTTTCGCATATTTCTCATACTTCATGGCTAGATCCTGGGCTATTTCTGGATTGGATCTCGTAGTAAAGTGGTACCACACTGAAACATTCAATGAAACCTGGTCTGGATAAAAATTTTAGAGAATAACGCATGTTAGGTCAAGGTTAGGTCTCAGATTTGCCCTCATCAGGCTCTCAGTTTCGCGTTTTTCACATACTTGTTGAACAGATCCTGGGTTTTTTCTGGTTTGTATCACGCAGTAGCGTGGTACCACACTGAAACAGTCCATTAAACCTGGTTTGGACGAATATTTTAGAGGGTAACGCATGTAACGTCTAGGTTAGCCCTGGGATTTTCACTCATCAGACTCATACTTTCGCATTCTTCTCATACTTGATGGCTAGATCCTGGGCTTTTTCTGGATTGCATCACGTAGTAATGAAGTATAACACTGAAACAGTCAATTAAACCTGGTTTCCATCAATATCTTAGAGGACAACGCAAGTTAGCTCTGGGATTGGTCTGGGATTTGCCCTCATCAGGCTCATACTTTCGCGTTTTTCACATACTTGTTGAACAGATCCTGGGTTTTTTCTGGTTTGGATCACGTAGTAGTGTGGTACCACACTGAAACAGTCCATTAAACCTGGTTTGGATCAATATTTTAGAGAATAACGCATGTTAGGTCTAGGTTAGGTCTGGGATTTTCGCTCATGAGACTCATACTTTCGCATTCTTCACATACTTGTTGAACGGATCCTGGGTTTTTTCTGGTTTGGTTCAGGTAGTAATGTGGTACCACACTGAAACATTCAATTAAACCTGGTCTTGATAAATATTTTAGAGGATAACGCAAGTTAGGTCTGGCATAGGTCTGGGATTCGCCCTCATCAGGCTCATACTTTCGCATATTTCTCATACTTCATGGCTAGATCCTGGGCTATTTCTGGATTGGATCTCGTAGTAAAGTGGTACCACACTGAAACATTCAATGAAACCTGGTCTGGATAAAAATTTTAGAGAATAACGCATGTTAGGTCAAGGTTAGGTCTAAGATTTGCCCTCATCAGGCTCTCAGTTTCGCGTTTTTCACATACCTGTTGAACAGATCCTGTGTTTTTTCTGGTCTGTATCACGTAGTAGTGTGGTACCACACTGAAACAGTCCATTAAACCTGGTTTGGATCAATTGTTTAGAGGATAACGCATGTTAAGGCTAGGTTAGCCCTGGGATTTTCACTCATCAGACTCATACTTTCGCATTCTTCACCTACTTGTTGAACGGATCCTGCGTTTTTTCTGGTTTGGATCACGTAGTAATGTGGTGCCACACTGAAACAGTCGATTCAACCTGGTTTTGATCAATATTTTAGAGGATAACGCATAGTTAGGTTTGGGATAGGTCTGGGATTTGACCTCATCAGACTCATACTTTCGCACACTTCACATACTCGTTGAACAGATCCTGGGTTATTTTCTGGTTTGGATCACATAGTAATGTGGTACCACACTGAAACAGTCGATTAAACCTGGTTTCGATCAATATTTTAGAGAATAATTCATGGTAGGTCCAGGTTAGGTCTGGGATTTGCACCCATCAGGCTCGTTCTTTCGCATATTTCTCATACTTGATGGCTAGATCCTGGGCTTTATCTGGATTGCATCACGTAGTAATGAAGTACAACACTGAAACGGTCAATTAAACCTGGTTTCCATCAATATCTTAGAGGACAACGCAAGTTAGGTCTGGGATAGGTCTGGGATTTGCCCTCATCAGGCTCATACTTTCGCGTTTTTCACATACTTGTTGAACGGATCCTGGGTTATTTTCTGGTTTGGATCACGTAGTAATGTGGTACCACACTGAAACAGTCGATTAAACGTGGTTTCGATCAATATTTTTGAGGATAACGCATGTTAGGTTTGGGATAGGTCTGGGATTTGACCTCATCAGACTCATACTTTCGCACACTTCACATACTCGTTGAACAGATCCTGGGTTATTTTCTGGTTTGGATCACGTAGTAATGTGGTACCACACTGAAACAGTCGATTGAACCTGGTTTCGATGAATATTTTAGAGAATAATTCATGTTAGGTCTAGGTTAGGTCTGGGATTTGCTCTCATCAGGCTCATTCTTTCGCATATTTCTCATACTTGTTGAACAGATCCTGGGATTTTTCTGGTTTGGATCCCGTAGTAGTGTGGTACCACACTGAAACAGTCCATTAAACCTGGTTTCGCTCAATATTTTAGAGGATAACGCATGTTAGGTCTAGGTTAGGTCTGGGATTTTCGCTCATGAGACTCATACTTTCGCATTCTTCACATACTTGTTGAACGGATCCTGGGTTTTTTCTGGTTTGGATCACGTTGTAATGTGGGACCACACTGAATCAGTCAATTAAACCTGGTTTCGACCAATATCTTAGAGAATAATTCATGTTAGGTCTAGGTTAGGTCTGGGATTTTCTCTCATCAGGCTCATTCTTTCGCATATTTCTCATACTTGAGGGCTAGATCCTGGGCTTTTTCTGGATTGGATCACGTAGTAATGAAGTACAACACTGAAACAGTCAATTAAACCTGGTTTCGATCAATATTTTAGAGGATAACGCAAGTTAGGCCTGGCATAGATCTGGGATTCGCCCTCATCAGGCTCATACTTTCGCGTTTTTCACATACTTGTTGAACAGATCCTGGGTTATTTCTGGTTTGTATCACGTAGTAGTGTGGTACCACACTGAAACAGTCCATTAATGCTGGTCTTGATACATATTTTAGAGGATAACGCATGTTAGGTCTGGGATAGGTCTGGGATTTGCCCTCATCAGACTCATACCTACGCACACTTCACATACTCGTTGAACAGATCCTGGGTTATTTTCTGGTTTGGATCACATAGTAATGTGGTACCAAACTGAAACAGTCGATTAAACCAGGTTTCGATCAATATTTTTGAGGATAGCGCATGTTAGGTCTAGGTTAGGCCTGGGATTTTCACTCATCAGACTCATACATTCGCATTCCTCACTTACTTGTTGAACGGATCCTGGGTTTTTTCTGGTTTGTATCACGTAGTAATGTGGTACCACACTGAAACAGTCCATTAAACCTGGTTTGGATCAATATTTTAGAGGATAACGCATGTTAGGTCTAGGTTAGCCCTGGGATTTTCACTCATCAGACTCATACTTTCGCATTCTTCTTATACTTGTTGAACTGATCCTGGGTTTTTTCTGGTTTGGATCACGTAGTAATGTGGTACCACACTGAAACAGTCGATTAAACGTGGTTTCGATCAATATTTTAGAGGATAACGCAAGTTAAGTCTGGGATTGGTCTGGGATTTGACCTCATCAGACTCATACTTTCGCACACTTCACATACTCGTTGAACAGATCCTGGGTTATTTTCTGGTTTGGATCACATAGTAATGTGGTACCAAACTGAAACAGTCGATTAAACCAGGTTTCGATCAATATTTATCAGGATAACGCATGTTAGGTCTAGGTTAGGCCTGGGATTTTCACCCATCAGACTCATACTTTCGCATTCTTCACATACTTGTTGAACGGATCCTGGGTTATTTTCTGGTTTGGATCACATAGTAATGTGGTACCACACTGAAACTGTCGATTAAACCAGGTTTCGATCAATATTTTTGAGGATAACGCATGTTAGGTCTAGGTTAGGCCTGGGATTTTCACTCATCAGACTCATACTTTCGCATTCCTCACATACTTGTTAAACGGATCCTGGGTTTTTACTGGTTTGGATCACGTAGTAATGTGGTACCACACTGAAACAGTCGATTAAACCTGGTTTCGATCAATATTTTAGAGAATAATTCATGTTAGGTCTAGGTTAGGTCTGGGATTTGCTCTCATCAGGCTCAGTCTTTCGCATATTTCTCATACTTGATGGCTAGATCCTGGGCTGTTTCTGGATTGTATGACGTAGTAATGTGGTACCACGCTGAAACAGCGAATTAAACCTGGTTTCGATCAATATTTTTGAGGATAACGCATGTTAGGTCTAGGTTAGGCCTGGGATTTTCACTCATCAGACTCATACTTTCGCATTCTTCACATACTTGTTGAACGGATCCTGGGTTTTTTCTGGTTTGGATCACGTTGTAATGTGGGACCACACTGAAACAATCAATTAAACCTGGTCTTGATAAATATTATAGAGGATAACGCATGTTAGGCTTGGGTTAGGTCTAGGATTTGCCCTCAGCAGGCTCATACTTTCGCATATCTCTCATACTTCATGGCTAGATCCTGGGCTGTTTCTGGATTGTATCACGTAGTAATGTGGTACCACGCTGAAACAGTCAATTAAACCTGGTTTCGATCAATATTTTAGAGAATAATTTATGTTAGGTCTAGGTTAGGTATGGGATTTGCTCTCATCAGGCTCATTCTTTCGCATATTTCTCATACATGTTGAACAGATCCTGGGTTCTTTCTGGTTTGAATCACGTAGTAATGTGGGACCACACTGAAACAATCCATTAAACCTGGTTTCCATCAATATTTTAGAGGACAACGCAAGTTAGGTCTGGGATAGGTCTGGGATATGCCCTCATCAGGCTCATACTTTCGCGTTTTTCACATACTTGTTGAACAGATCCTGGGTTTTTTCTGGTTTGCATCACGTAGTAGTGTGGTACCACACTGAAACAGTCCATTAAACCTGGTTTGGATCAATATTTTAGAGGATAACGCATGTTAGGTCTAGGTCAGGCCTGGTTTTTTCACTCATCAGACTCATACTTTCGCATTCTTCACATACTTGTTGAACGGATCCTGGGTTTTTTCTGGTTTGCATCACGTAGTAGTGTGGTACCACACTGAAACAGTCCATCAAACCTGGTTTCGCTCAATATTTTAGAGGATAACGCATGTTAGGTCAAGGTTAGGTCTAAGATTTGCCCTTATCAGGCTCACAGTTTCGAGTTTTTCACATACCTGTTAAACAGATCCTGGGTTTTTTCTGGTTTGGATCACGAAGTAGTGTGGTACCACACTGAAACAGTTCATTAAACCTCGTTTCGCTCAATATTTTAGAGGATAACGAATGTTAGGTCTAGGTTAGGTCTGGGATTTGCTCTCATTAGGCTCATTCTTTCGCATATTTCTCATACTTGATGGCTAGGTCATGGGCTTTTTCTGCATTGCATCACGTAGTTATGTAGTACCACACTGGAACAGTCAATGAAACCTGGTTTCCATCAATATTTTAGAGGACAACGCAAGTTAGGTCTAGGTAAGGCCTGAGATTTTCACTGATCAGACTCATAATTTCGCCTTCTTCACATACTTGTTGAACGGATCCTGGGTTTTTTCTGGTTTGGAACACGTAGTAATGTGGTAGCACACTGAAACATTCAATTAAACCTGGTCTTGATAAATATTTTAGAGAACAACGCATGTTAGGTCAGGGTTAGTTCTAGGATTTGCCCTCATCAGGCTCACACTTTCGCATATTTCTCATACTTCATGGCTAGATCCTAGGCTATTTCTGGATTGGATCTCGTAGTAAAGTGGTACCACACTGAAACATTCAATGAAACCTGGTCTGGATAAAAATTTTAGAGAATAACGCATGTTAGGTCAAGGTTAGGTCTCAGATTTGCCCTCATCAGGCTCTCAGTTTCGCGTTTTTCACATACTTGTTGAACAGATCCTGGGTTTTTTCTGGTTTGTATCACGCAGTAGCGTGGTACCACACTGAAACAGTCCATTAAACCTGGTTTGGACGAATATTTTAGAGGGTAACGCATGTAACGTCTAGGTTAGCCCTGGGATTTTCACTCATCAGACTCATACTTTCGCATTCTTCTCATACTTGATGGCTAGATCCTGGGCTTTTTCTGGATTGCATCACGTAGTAATGAAGTATAACACTGAAACAGTCAATTAAACCTGGTTTCCATCAATATCTTAGAGGGCAACGCAAGTTAGCTCTGGGATTGGTCTGGGATTTGCCCTCATCAGGCTCATACTTTCGCGTTTTTCACATACTTGTTGAACAGATCCTGGGTTTTTTCTGGTTTGGATCACGTAGTAGTGTGGTACCACACTGAAACAGTCCATTAAACCTGGTTTGGATCAATATTTTAGAGAATAACGCATGTTAGGTCTAGGTTAGGTCTGGGATTTTCGCTCATGAGACTCATACTTTCGCATTCTTCACATACTTGTTGAACGGATCCTGGGTTTTTTCTGGTTTGGTTCAGGTAGTAATGTGGTACCACACTGAAACATTCAATTAAACCTGGTCTTGATAAATATTTTAGAGGATAACGCAAGTTAGGTCTGGCATAGGTCTGGGATTCGCCCTCATCAGGCTCATACTTTCGCATATTTCTCATACTTCATGGCTAGATCCTGGGCTATTTCTGGATTGGATCTCGTAGTAAAGTGGTACCACACTGAAACATTCAATGAAACCTGGTCTGGATAAAAATTTTAGAGAATAACGCATGTTAGGTCAAGGTTAGGTCTAAGATTTGCCCTCATCAGGCTCTCAGTTTCGCGTTTTTCACATACCTGTTGAACAGATCCTGTGTTTTTTCTGGTCTGTATCACGTAGTAGTGTGGTACCACACTGAAACAGTCCATTAAACCTGGTTTGGATCAATTGTTTAGAGGATAACGCATGTTAAGGCTAGGTTAGCCCTGGGATTTTCACTCATCAGACTCATACTTTCGCATTCTTCACCTACTTGTTGAACGGATCCTGCGTTTTTTCTGGTTTGGATCACGTAGTAATGTGGTGCCACACTGAAACAGTCGATTCAACCTGGTTTTGATCAATATTTTAGAGGATAACGCATAGTTAGGTTTGGGATAGGTCTGGGATTTGACCTCATCAGACTCATACTTTCGCACACTTCACATACTCGTTGAACAGATCCTGGGTTATTTTCTGGTTTGGATCACATAGTAATGTGGTACCACACTGAAACAGTCGATTAAACCTGGTTTCGATCAATATTTTAGAGAATAATTCATGGTAGGTCCAGGTTAGGTCTGGGATTTGCACCCATCAGGCTCGTTCTTTCGCATATTTCTCATACTTGATGGCTAGATCCTGGGCTTTATCTGGATTGCATCACGTAGTAATGAAGTACAACACTGAAACGGTCAATTAAACCTGGTTTCCATCAATATCTTAGAGGACAACGCAAGTTAGGTCTGGGATAGGTCTGGGATTTGCCCTCATCAGGCTCATACTTTCGCGTTTTTCACATACTTGTTGAACGGATCCTGGGTTATTTTCTGGTTTGGATCACGTAGTAATGTGGTACCACACTGAAACAGTCGATTAAACGTGGTTTCGATCAATATTTTTGAGGATAACGCATGTTAGGTTTGGGATAGGTCTGGGATTTGACCTCATCAGACTCATACTTTCGCACACTTCACATACTCGTTGAACAGATCCTGGGTTATTTTCTGGTTTGGATCACGTAGTAATGTGGTACCACACTGAAACAGTCGATTGAACCTGGTTTCGATGAATATTTTAGAGAATAATTCATGTTAGGTCTAGGTTAGGTCTGGGATTTGCTCTCATCAGGCTCATTCTTTCGCATATTTCTCATACTTGTTGAACAGATCCTGGGATTTTTCTGGTTTGGATCCCGTAGTAGTGTGGTACCACACTGAAACAGTCCATTAAACCTGGTTTCGCTCAATATTTTAGAGGATAACGCATGTTAGGTCTAGGTTAGGTCTGGGATTTTCGCTCATGAGACTCATACTTTCGCATTCTTCACATACTTGTTGAACGGATCCTGGGTTTTTTCTGGTTTGGATCACGTTGTAATGTGGGACCACACTGAATCAGTCAATTAAACCTGGTTTCGACCAATATCTTAGAGAATAATTCATGTTAGGTCTAGGTTAGGTCTGGGATTTTCTCTCATCAGGCTCATTCTTTCGCATATTTCTCATACTTGAGGGCTAGATCCTGGGCTTTTTCTGGATTGGATCACGTAGTAATGAAGTACAACACTGAAACAGTCAATTAAACCTGGTTTCGATCAATATTTTAGAGGATAACGCAAGTTAGGCCTGGCATAGATCTGGGATTCGCCCTCATCAGGCTCATACTTTCGCGTTTTTCACATACTTGTTGAACAGATCCTGGGTTATTTCTGGTTTGTATCACGTAGTAGTGTGGTACCACACTGAAACAGTCCATTAATGCTGGTCTTGATACATATTTTAGAGGATAACGCATGTTAGGTCTGGGATAGGTCTGGGATTTGCCCTCATCAGACTCATACCTACGCACACTTCACATACTCGTTGAACAGATCCTGGGTTATTTTCTGGTTTGGATCACATAGTAATGTGGTACCAAACTGAAACAGTCGATTAAACCAGGTTTCGATCAATATTTTTGAGGATAGCGCATGTTAGGTCTAGGTTAGGCCTGGGATTTTCACTCATCAGACTCATACATTCGCATTCCTCACTTACTTGTTGAACGGATCCTGGGTTTTTTCTGGTTTGTATCACGTAGTAATGTGGTACCACACTGAAACAGTCCATTAAACCTGGTTTGGATCAATATTTTAGAGGATAACGCATGTTAGGTCTAGGTTAGCCCTGGGATTTTCACTCATCAGACTCATACTTTCGCATTCTTCTTATACTTGTTGAACTGATCCTGGGTTTTTTCTGGTTTGGATCACGTAGTAATGTGGTACCACACTGAAACAGTCGATTAAACGTGGTTTCGATCAATATTTTAGAGGATAACGCAAGTTAAGTCTGGGATTGGTCTGGGATTTGACCTCATCAGACTCATACTTTCGCACACTTCACATACTCGTTGAACAGATCCTGGGTTATTTTCTGGTTTGGATCACATAGTAATGTGGTACCAAACTGAAACAGTCGATTAAACCAGGTTTCGATCAATATTTATCAGGATAACGCATGTTAGGTCTAGGTTAGGCCTGGGATTTTCACCCATCAGACTCATACTTTCGCATTCTTCACATACTTGTTGAACGGATCCTGGGTTATTTTCTGGTTTGGATCACATAGTAATGTGGTACCACACTGAAACTGTCGATTAAACCAGGTTTCGATCAATATTTTTGAGGATAACGCATGTTAGGTCTAGGTTAGGCCTGGGATTTTCACTCATCAGACTCATACTTTCGCATTCCTCACATACTTGTTAAACGGATCCTGGGTTTTTACTGGTTTGGATCACGTAGTAATGTGGTACCACACTGAAACAGTCGATTAAACCTGGTTTCGATCAATATTTTAGAGAATAATTCATGTTAGGTCTAGGTTAGGTCTGGGATTTGCTCTCATCAGGCTCAGTCTTTCGCATATTTCTCATACTTGATGGCTAGATCCTGGGCTGTTTCTGGATTGTATGACGTAGTAATGTGGTACCACGCTGAAACAGCGAATTAAACCTGGTTTCGATCAATATTTTTGAGGATAACGCATGTTAGGTCTAGGTTAGGCCTGGGATTTTCACTCATCAGACTCATACTTTCGCATTCTTCACATACTTGTTGAACGGATCCTGGGTTTTTTCTGGTTTGGATCACGTTGTAATGTGGGACCACACTGAAACAATCAATTAAACCTGGTCTTGATAAATATTATAGAGGATAACGCATGTTAGGCTTGGGTTAGGTCTAGGATTTGCCCTCAGCAGGCTCATACTTTCGCATATCTCTCATACTTCATGGCTAGATCCTGGGCTGTTTCTGGATTGTATCACGTAGTAATGTGGTACCACGCTGAAACAGTCAATTAAACCTGGTTTCGATCAATATTTTAGAGAATAATTTATGTTAGGTCTAGGTTAGGTATGGGATTTGCTCTCATCAGGCTCATTCTTTCGCATATTTCTCATACATGTTGAACAGATCCTGGGTTCTTTCTGGTTTGAATCACGTAGTAATGTGGGACCACACTGAAACAATCCATTAAACCTGGTTTCCATCAATATTTTAGAGGACAACGCAAGTTAGGTCTGGGATAGGTCTGGGATATGCCCTCATCAGGCTCATACTTTCGCGTTTTTCACATACTTGTTGAACAGATCCTGGGTTTTTTCTGGTTTGCATCACGTAGTAGTGTGGTACCACACTGAAACAGTCCATCAAACCTGGTTTCGCTCAATATTTTAGAGGATAACGCATGTTAGGTCAAGGTTAGGTCTAAGATTTGCCCTTATCAGGCTCACAGTTTCGAGTTTTTCACATACCTGTTAAACAGATCCTGGGTTTTTTCTGGTTTGGATCACGAAGTAGTGTGGTACCACACTGAAACAGTTCATTAAACCTCGTTTCGCTCAATATTTTAGAGGATAACGAATGTTAGGTCTAGGTTAGGTCTGGGATTTGCTCTCATTAGGCTCATTCTTTCGCATATTTCTCATACTTGATGGCTAGGTCATGGGCTTTTTCTGCATTGCATCACGTAGTTATGTAGTACCACACTGGAACAGTCAATGAAACCTGGTTTCCATCAATATTTTAGAGGACAACGCAAGTTAGGTCTAGGTAAGGCCTGAGATTTTCACTGATCAGACTCATAATTTCGCCTTCTTCACATACTTGTTGAACGGATCCTGGGTTTTTTCTGGTTTGGAACACGTAGTAATGTGGTAGCACACTGAAACATTCAATTAAACCTGGTCTTGATAAATATTTTAGAGAACAACGCATGTTAGGTCAGGGTTAGTTCTAGGATTTGCCCTCATCAGGCTCACACTTTCGCATATTTCTCATACTTCATGGCTAGATCCTGGGCTATTTCTGGATTGGATCTCGTAGTAAAGTGGTACCACACTGAAACATTCAATGAAACCTGGTCTGGATAAAAATTTTAGAGAATAACGCATGTTAGGTCAAGGTTAGGTCTCAGATTTGCCCTCATCAGGCTCTCAGTTTCGCGTTTTTCACATACTTGTTGAACAGATCCTGGGTTTTTTCTGGTTTGTATCACGCAGTAGCGTGGTACCACACTGAAACAGTCCATTAAACCTGGTTTGGACGAATATTTTAGAGGGTAACGCATGTAACGTCTAGGTTAGCCCTGGGATTTTCACTCATCAGACTCATACTTTCGCATTCTTCTCATACTTGATGGCTAGATCCTGGGCTTTTTCTGGATTGCATCACGTAGTAATGAAGTATAACACTGAAACAGTCAATTAAACCTGGTTTCCATCAATATCTTAGAGGACAACGCAAGTTAGCTCTGGGATTGGTCTGGGATTTGCCCTCATCAGGCTCATACTTTCGCGTTTTTCACATACTTGTTGAACAGATCCTGGGTTTTTTCTGGTTTGGATCACGTAGTAGTGTGGTACCACACTGAAACAGTCCATTAAACCTGGTTTGGATCAATATTTTAGAGAATAACGCATGTTAGGTCTAGGTTAGGTCTGGGATTTTCGCTCATGAGACTCATACTTTCGCATTCTTCACATACTTGTTGAACGGATCCTGGGTTTTTTCTGGTTTGGTTCAGGTAGTAATGTGGTACCACACTGAAACATTCAATTAAACCTGGTCTTGATAAATATTTTAGAGGATAACGCAAGTTAGGTCTGGCATAGGTCTGGGATTCGCCCTCATCAGGCTCATACTTTCGCATATTTCTCATACTTCATGGCTAGATCCTGGGCTATTTCTGGATTGGATCTCGTAGTAAAGTGGTACCACACTGAAACATTCAATGAAACCTGGTCTGGATAAAAATTTTAGAGAATAACGCATGTTAGGTCAAGGTTAGGTCTAAGATTTGCCCTCATCAGGCTCTCAGTTTCGCGTTTTTCACATACCTGTTGAACAGATCCTGTGTTTTTTCTGGTCTGTATCACGTAGTAGTGTGGTACCACACTGAAACAGTCCATTAAACCTGGTTTGGATCAATTGTTTAGAGGATAACGCATGTTAAGGCTAGGTTAGCCCTGGGATTTTCACTCATCAGACTCATACTTTCGCATTCTTCACCTACTTGTTGAACGGATCCTGCGTTTTTTCTGGTTTGGATCACGTAGTAATGTGGTGCCACACTGAAACAGTCGATTCAACCTGGTTTTGATCAATATTTTAGAGGATAACGCATAGTTAGGTTTGGGATAGGTCTGGGATTTGACCTCATCAGACTCATACTTTCGCACACTTCACATACTCGTTGAACAGATCCTGGGTTATTTTCTGGTTTGGATCACATAGTAATGTGGTACCACACTGAAACAGTCGATTAAACCTGGTTTCGATCAATATTTTAGAGAATAATTCATGGTAGGTCCAGGTTAGGTCTGGGATTTGCACCCATCAGGCTCGTTCTTTCGCATATTTCTCATACTTGATGGCTAGATCCTGGGCTTTATCTGGATTGCATCACGTAGTAATGAAGTACAACACTGAAACGGTCAATTAAACCTGGTTTCCATCAATATCTTAGAGGACAACGCAAGTTAGGTCTGGGATAGGTCTGGGATTTGCCCTCATCAGGCTCATACTTTCGCGTTTTTCACATACTTGTTGAACGGATCCTGGGTTATTTTCTGGTTTGGATCACGTAGTAATGTGGTACCACACTGAAACAGTCGATTAAACGTGGTTTCGATCAATATTTTTGAGGATAACGCATGTTAGGTTTGGGATAGGTCTGGGATTTTCGCTCATGAGACTCATACTTTCGCATTCTTCACATACTTGTTGAACGGATCCTGGGTTTTTTCTGGTTTGGATCACGTTGTAATGTGGGACCACACTGAATCAGTCAATTAAACCTGGTTTCGACCAATATCTTAGAGAATAATTCATGTTAGGTCTAGGTTAGGTCTGGGATTTTCTCTCATCAGGCTCATTCTTTCGCATATTTCTCATACTTGAGGGCTAGATCCTGGGCTTTTTCTGGATTGGATCACGTAGTAATGAAGTACAACACTGAAACAGTCAATTAAACCTGGTTTCGATCAATATTTTAGAGGATAACGCAAGTTAGGCCTGGCATAGATCTGGGATTCGCCCTCATCAGGCTCATACTTTCGCGTTTTTCACATACTTGTTGAACAGATCCTGGGTTATTTCTGGTTTGTATCACGTAGTAGTGTGGTACCACACTGAAACAGTCCATTAATGCTGGTCTTGATACATATTTTAGAGGATAACGCATGTTAGGTCTGGGATAGGTCTGGGATTTGCCCTCATCAGACTCATACCTACGCACACTTCACATACTCGTTGAACAGATCCTGGGTTATTTTCTGGTTTGGATCACATAGTAATGTGGTACCAAACTGAAACAGTCGATTAAACCAGGTTTCGATCAATATTTTTGAGGATAGCGCATGTTAGGTCTAGGTTAGGCCTGGGATTTTCACTCATCAGACTCATACATTCGCATTCCTCACTTACTTGTTGAACGGATCCTGGGTTTTTTCTGGTTTGTATCACGTAGTAATGTGGTACCACACTGAAACAGTCCATTAAACCTGGTTTGGATCAATATTTTAGAGGATAACGCATGTTAGGTCTAGGTTAGCCCTGGGATTTTCACTCATCAGACTCATACTTTCGCATTCTTCTTATACTTGTTGAACTGATCCTGGGTTTTTTCTGGTTTGGATCACGTAGTAATGTGGTACCACACTGAAACAGTCGATTAAACGTGGTTTCGATCAATATTTTAGAGGATAACGCAAGTTAAGTCTGGGATTGGTCTGGGATTTGACCTCATCAGACTCATACTTTCGCACGCTTCACATACTCGTTGAACAGATCCTGGGTTATTTTCTGGTTTGGATCACATAGTAATGTGGTACCAAACTGAAACAGTCGATTAAACCAGGTTTCGATCAATATTTATCAGGATAACGCATGTTAGGTCTAGGTTAGGCCTGGGATTTTCACCCATCAGACTCATACTTTCGCATTCTTCACATACTTGTTGAACGGATCCTGGGTTATTTTCTGGTTTGGATCACATAGTAATGTGGTACCACACTGAAACTGTCGATTAAACCAGGTTTCGATCAATATTTTTGAGGATAACGCATGTTAGGTCTAGGTTAGGCCTGGGATTTTCACTCATCAGACTCATACTTTCGCATTCCTCACATACTTGTTAAACGGATCCTGGGTTTTTACTGGTTTGGATCACGTAGTAATGTGGTACCACACTGAAACAGTCGATTAAACCTGGTTTCGATCAATATTTTAGAGAATAATTCATGTTAGGTCTAGGTTAGGTCTGGGATTTGCTCTCATCAGGCTCAGTCTTTCGCATATTTCTCATACTTGATGGCTAGATCCTGGGCTGTTTCTGGATTGTATGACGTAGTAATGTGGTACCACGCTGAAACAGCGAATTAAACCTGGTTTCGATCAATATTTTTGAGGATAACGCATGTTAGGTCTAGGTTAGGCCTGGGATTTTCACTCATCAGACTCATACTTTCGCATTCTTCACATACTTGTTGAACGGATCCTGGGTTTTTTCTGGTTTGGATCACGTTGTAATGTGGGACCACACTGAAACAATCAATTAAACCTGGTCTTGATAAATATTATAGAGGATAACGCATGTTAGGCTTGGGTTAGGTCTAGGATTTGCCCTCAGCAGGCTCATACTTTCGCATATCTCTCATACTTCATGGCTAGATCCTGGGCTGTTTCTGGATTGTATCACGTAGTAATGTGGTACCACGCTGAAACAGTCAATTAAACCTGGTTTCGATCAATATTTTAGAGAATAATTTATGTTAGGTCTAGGTTAGGTATGGGATTTGCTCTCATCAGGCTCATTCTTTCGCATATTTCTCATACATGTTGAACAGATTCTGGGTTCTTTCTGGTTTGAATCACGTAGTAATGTGGGACCACACTGAAACAATCCATTAAACCTGGTTTCCATCAATATTTTAGAGGACAACGCAAGTTAGGTCTGGGATAGGTCTGGGATATGCCCTCATCAGGCTCATACTTTCGCGTTTTTCACATACTTGTTGAACAGATCCTGGGTTTTTTCTGGTTTGCATCACGTAGTAGTGTGGTACCACACTGAAACAGTCCATTAAACCTGGTTTGGATCAATATTTTAGAGGATAACGCATGTTAGGTCTAGGTCAGGCCTGGTTTTTTCACTCATCAGACTCATACTTTCGCATTCTTCACATACTTGTTGAACGGATCCTGGGTTTTTTCTGGTTTGGATCACATAGTAATGTGGTACCACACTGAAACAGTCGATTAAACCTGGTTTCGATGAATATTTTAGAGAATAATTCATGTTAGGTCTAGGTTAGGTCTGAGATTTGCTCTCATCAGGCTCATTCTTTCGCATATTTCTCATACTTGATGGCTAGATCCTGGGCTGTTCCTGGATTGTATCACGTAGTAATGTGGTACCACGCTGAAACAGTCGATTAAACCTGGTTCCGATCAATATTTTAGAGGATAACGCAAGTTAAGTCTGGGATTGGTCTGGGATTTGACCTCATCAGACTCATACTTTCGCGTTTTTCACATACTTGTTGAACAGATCCTGGGTTTTTTCTGGTTTGGATCCCGTAGTAGTGTGGTACCACACTGAAACAGTCCATTAAACCTGGTTTCGCTCAATATTTTAGAGGATAACGCATGTTAGGTCTAGGTCAGGCCTGGGATTTTCACTCATCAGACTCATACTTTCGCATTCTTCACATACTTGTTGAACGGATCCTGGGTTTTTTCTGGTTTGGATCACGTAGTATTGTGGGTCCACACTGAAACAATCAATTAAACCTGGTCTTGATAAATATTTTAGAGGATAACGCAATTTAGGTCTGGCATAGGTCTGGGATTCGCCGTCATCAGGCTCATACTTTCGCGTTTTTCACACACTTGTTGAACAGATGCTGGGTTTTTTCTGGTTTGTATCACGCAGTAGTGTGGTACCACACTGAAACAGTCCATTAAACCTGGTTTGGATGAATATTTTAGAGGATAACGCATGTAAGGTCTAGGTTAGCCCTGGGATTTTCACTCATCAGACTCACAGTTTCGAGTTTTTCACATACCTGTTAAACAGATCCTGGGTTTTTTCTGGTTTGGATCACGAAGTAGTGTGGTACCACACTGAAACAGTTCATTAAACCTCGTTTCGCTCAATATTTTAGAGGATAACGCATGTTAGGTCTAGGTTAGGTCTGGGATTTGCTCTCATTAGGCTCATTCTTTCGCATATTTCTCATACTTGATGGCTAGGTCATGGGCTTTTTCTGCATTGCATCACGTAGTTATGTAGTACCACAATGGAACAGTCAATGAAACCTGGTTTCCATCAATATTTTAGAGGACAACGCAAGTTAGGTCTAGGTAAGGCCTGAGATTTTCACTGATCAGACTCATAATTTCGCCTTCCTCACATACTTGTTAAACGGATCCTGGGTTTTTACTGGTTTGGATCACGTAGTAATGTGGTACCACACTGAAACAGTCGATTGAACCTGGTTTCGATGAATATTTTAGAGAATAATTCATGTTAGGTCTAGGTTAGGTCTGGGATTTGCTCTCATCAGGCTCATTCTTTCGCATATTTCTCATACTTGTTGAACAGATCCTGGGTTTTTTCTGGTTTGGATCCCGTAGTAGTGTGGTACCACACTGAAACAGTCCATTAAACCTGGTTTCGCTCAATATTTTAGAGGATAACGCATGTTAGGTCTAGGATAGGCCTGGGATTTTCACTCATCAGACTCATACTTTCGCATTCTTCACATTCTTGTCGAACTGACCCTGGGTTTTTTCTGGTTTGGATCACGTTGTGGTGTGGGACCACACTGAAACAATCAATTAACCCTGGTCTTGATAAATATTTTAGAGGATAACGCAAGTTAGGTCTGGCATAGGTCTGGGATTCGGCCTCATCAGGCTCATACTCTCGCGTTTTTCACATACTTGTTGAACAGATCCTGGGTTTTTTCTGGTTTGTATCACGCAGTAGTGTGGTACCACACTGAAACAGTACATTAAACCTGGTTTGGATGAATATTTTAGAGGATAACGCATGTTAGGTCAAGGTTAGGTCTAAGATTTGCCCTCATCAGGCTCACAGTTTGGAGTTTTTCACATACTTGTTAAACAGATCCTGGGTTTTTTCTGGTTTGGATGACGAAGTAGTGTGGTACCACACTGAAACAGTCCATTAAACCTGGTTTCGCTCAATATTTCAGCGGATAACGCATGTTAGGTCTAGGTTACGTCTGGGATTTGCTCCCATTAGGCTCATACTTTCGCATATTTCTCATACTTGATGGCTAGATCATGGGCTTTTTCTGGATTGCATCACGTAGTAATGTAGTACCACACTGAAACAGTCAATGAAACCTGGTTTCCATCAATATTTTAGAGGACAACGCAAGTTAGGTCTAGGTAAGGCCTGAGATTTTCACTGATCAGACTCATACTTTCGCCTTCTTCACATACTCGTTGAACGGATCCTGGGTTTTTTCTGGTTTGGAACACGTTGTAATTTGGTACCACACTGATACATTCAATTAAACCTGGTCTTGATAAATATTTTAGAGAATAACGCATGTTAGGTCTGGGTTAGGTCTAGGATTTGCCCTCATCAGGCTCATACTTTCGCATATTTCTCATACTTCATGGCTAGATCCTGGGCTATTTCTGGATTGGATCACGTAGTAAAGTGGTACCACACTGAAACATTCAATGAAACCTGGTCTGGATAAAAATTTTAGAGGATAACGCATGTTAGGTCAAGGTTAGGTCTAAGATTTGCCCTCATCAGGCTCACAGTTTCGCGTTTTTCACATACTTGTCGAACAGATCCTGGGTTTTTTGTGGTTTGGATCACGTAGTAATGTGGTACCACACTGAAACATTCAATTAAAGCTGGTCTTGATAAATATTTTAGAGGATAACGCATGTTAGGTCTGGGATAGGTCTGCGATTAGCCCTCATCAGACTCATACTTTCGCACACTTCACATACTCGTTGACGAGATCCTGGGTCTTTTTCTAGTTTGGATCACGCAGTAATGTGGTACCACACTGAAACAGTCGATTAAACCTGGTTTCGATCAATATTTTTGAGGATAACGCATGTTAGGTCTGGGATAGGTCTGGGATTAGCCCTCACCAGGCTCATTCTTTCGCATATTTCTCATACTTGTTGAACAGATCCTGGGTTTTTTCTGGTTTGGATCCCGTAGTAGTGTGGTACCACACTGAAACAGTCCATTAAACCTGGTTTCGCTCAATATTTTAGAGGATAACGCATGTTAGGTCTAGGATAGGCCTGGGATTTTCACTCATCAGACTCATACTTTCGCATTCTTCACATTCTTGTTGAACTGACCCTGGGTTTTTTCTGGTTTGGATCACGTTGTGGCGTGGGACCACACTGAAACAATCAATTAAACCTGGTCTTGATAAATATTTTAGAGGATAACGCAAGTTAGGTCTGGCATAGGTCTGGGATTCGGCCTCATCAGGCTCATACTCTCGCGTTTTTCACATACTTGTTGAACAGATCCTGGGTTTTTTCTGGTTTGTATCACGCAGTAGTGTGGTACCACACTGAAACAGTACATTAAACCTGGTTTGGATGAATATTTTAGAGGATAACGCATGTTAGGTCAAGGTTAGGTCTAAGATTTGCCCTCATCAGGCTCACAGTTTCGAGTTTTTCACATACTTGTTAAACAGATCCTGGGTTTTTTCTGGTTTGGATGACGAAGTAGTGTGGTACCACACTGAAACAGTCCATTAAACCTGGTTTCGCTCAATATTTCAGCGGATAACGCATGTTAGGTCTAGGTTACGTCTGGGATTTGCTCCCATTAGGCTCATACTTTCGCATATTTCTCATACTTGATGGCTAGATCATGGGCTTTTTCTGGATTGCATCACGTAGTAATGTAGTACCACACTGAAACAGTCAATGAAACCTGGTTTCCATCAATATTTTAGAGGACAACGCAAGTTAGGTCTAGGTAAGGCCTGAGATTTTCACTGATCAGACTCATACTTTCGCCTTCTTCACATACTCGTTGAACGGATCCTGGGTTTTTTCTGGTTTGGAACACGTTGTAATTTGGTACCACACTGATACATTCAATTAAACCTGGTCTTGATAAATATTTTAGAGAATAACGCATGTTAGGTCTGGGTTAGGTCTAGGATTTGCCCTCATCAGGCTCTTACTTTCGCATATTTCTCATACTTCATGGCTAGATCCTGGGCTATTTCTGGATTGGATCACGTAGTAAAGTGGTACCACACTGAAACATTCAATGAAACCTGGTCTGGATAAAAATATTAGAGGATAACGCATGTTAGGTCAAGGTTAGGTCTAAGATTTGCCCTCATCAGGCTCACAGTTTCGCGTTTTTCACATACTTGTCGAACAGATCCTGGGTTTTTTGTGGTTTGGATCACGTAGTAATGTGGTACCACACTGAAACATTCAATTAAACCTGGTCTTGATAAATATTTTAGAGGATAACGCATGTTAGGTCTGGGATAGGTCTGCGATTAGCCCTCATCAGACTCATACTTTCGCACACTTCACATACTCGTTGACGAGATCCTGGGTCTTTTTCTAGTTTGGATCACGCAGTAATGTGGTACCACACTGAAACAGTCGATTAAACCTGGTTTCGATCAATATTTTTGAGGATAACGCATGTTAGGTCTGGGATAGGTCTGGGATTAGCCCTCATCAGACTCATACTTTCGCTTTCTTCACATACTTGTTGAACGGACCCTGGGCTTTTTCTGGATTGCATCACGTAGTAATGTAGTACCACACTGAAACAGTCGATTAAACCTGGTTTCGATCAATATTTTTGAGGATAACGCATGTTAGGTCTGGGATAGGTCTGGGATTAGCCCTCATCAGGCTCATACTTTCGCATATTTCTCATACTTGATGGCTAGATCATGGGCTTTTTCTGGATTGCATCACGTAGTAATGTGGTACCACACTGAAACATTCAATTAAACCTGGTCTTGATAAATATTTTAGAGGATAACGCATGTTAGGTCTGGGTTACGTCTAGGATTTGCCCTCATCAGGCTCATACTTTCGCATATTTCTCATACTTCATGGCTAGATCCTGGGCTGTTTCTGCATTGTATCACGTAGTAATGTGGTACCACGCTGAAACAGTCAATTAAACCTGGTTTCGATCAATATTTTAGAGGATAACGCAAGCTAGGTCTGGGATAGGTCTAGGATTTGCCCTCATCAGGCTCTTACTATCGCATATTTCTCATACTTCATGGCTAGATCCTGGGCTATTTCTGGATTGGATCACGTAGTAAAGTGGTACCACACTGAAACATTCAATGAAACCTGTTCTGGATAAATATTTTAGAGGATAACGCATCTTAGGTCTGGGTTAGGTCTAAGATTTGCCCTCATCAGGCTCACTGTTTCGCGTTTTTCACATACTTGTTGAACGGATCCTGGATTTTTTCTGGTTTGGGTCACGTAGTAATGTGGGACCACACTGAAACAGTCAATTAAACCTGGTTTCGCCCAATATTTTAGAGAATAATTCATGTTAGGTCTAGGTTAGGTCTGGGATTTGCTCTCATCAGGCTCATACTTTCGCACACTTCACATACTTGTTGAACGGATCCTGGGCTTTTTCTTGTTTGGATCACGTAGTAGTGTGGTACCACACTGAAACAGTCCATTAAACCTGGTTTCGCTCAATATTTTAGAGGATAACGCATGTTAGGTCTAGGTCAGTCCTGGGATTTTCACTCATCAGACTCATACTTTCGGATTCTTCACATACTTGTTGAACGGATCCTGGATTTTTTCTGGTTTGGGTCACGTAGTAATGTGGGACCACACTGAAACAGTCAATTAAACCTGGTTTCGACCAATATTTTAGAGAATAATTCATGTTAGGTCTAGGTTAGGTCTGGGATTTGCACTCATCAGGCTCATACTTTCGCACACTTCACATACTTGTTGAACGGATCCTGGGTTTTTTCTGGTTTGGATCACGTAGTGATGTGGTTCCACACTGAAACATTCGATTAAACCAGGTCTTGGTAAATATTTTAGAGGATAACGCATGTTAGGTCTGGGTTAGGTCTAGGATTTGCCCTCATCAGGCTCATACTTTCGCATATTTCTCATACTTCATGGCTAGATCCTGGGCTATTTCTGGATTGGATCACGTAGTAAAGTGGTACCACACTGAAACATTCAATGAAACCTGGTCTGGATAAATATTTTAGAGGACAACGCATCTTAGGTCTGGGTTAGGTCTAAGATTTGCCCTCATCAGGCTCACAGTTTCGCGTTTTTCACATACTTGTTGAACAGATCCTGGGTTTTTTCTGGTTTGAATCACGTAGTAATGTGGTACCACACTAAAACAGTCAATTAAACCTGGTTTCGATCAATATTTTAGAGGATCACGCAAGCTAGGTCTGGGATAGGTCTGGGATTAGCCCTCATCAGACTCATACTTTCGCACGCTTCACATACTCGTTGACAAGATCCTGGGTTTTTTTCTGGCTGGGATCACGTAGTAATGTGGTTCCACACTGAAACAGTCGATTAGACTTGGCTTCGATCAATATTTTAGAGGATAACGCAAGTTAGGTCTGGGATAGGTCTGGGATTTGCCCTCATCAGGCTCATACTTTCGCGTTTTTCACATACTTGTTGAACGGATCCTGGGTTTTTCTGGTTTTGTTCACGTAGTAATGTGGGTCCACACTGAAACAATCAATTAAACCTGGTCTTGATAAATATTTTAGAGGATAACGTATGTTAGGTCTGGGATAGGTCTGGGATTTGCCCTCATCAGACTCATACTTTCGCACACTTCACATACTCGTTGAACAGATCCTGCGTTATTTTCTGGTTTGGATCACATAGTAATGTGGTACCACATTGAAACATTCAATTAAACCTGGTCTTGATAAATATTTTAGAGGATAACGCATGTTAGGTCTGGGTTACGTCTAGGATTTGCCCTCATCAGGCTCATACTTTCGCATATTTCTCATACTTGATGGCTATATCCTGGGCTATTTCTGGATTGGATCACGTAGTAAAGTGGTACCACACTGAAACACTCAATGAAACCTGGTCTGGATAAATATTTTAGAGGATAACGCATCTTAGGTCTGGGTTAGGTCTAAGATTTGCCCTCATCAGGCTCACAGTTTCGCGTTTTTCACATACTTGTTGAACAGATCCTGGGTTTTTTCTGGTTTGGATCACGTAGTAATGTGGTACCACACTAAAACAGTCAATTAAACCAGGTTTCGATCAATATTTTGGAGGATAACGCAAGTTAGGTCTGGAATAGGTCTGGGATTTGCTCTCATCAGGCTCATTCTTTCGCATATTTCTCATACTTGATGGCTAGATCCTGAGCTTTTTCTCGATTGCATCACGTAGTAATGTAGTACCACACTGAAACAGTCAATGAAACCTGGTCTCCATCAATATTTTAGAGGACAACGCAAGTTAGGTCTAGGTAAGGCCTGAGATTTTCACTGATCAGACTCATACGTTCGCATTCTTCACATACTTGTTGAACGGATCCTGGGTTTTTTCTGGTTTGGATCACGTAGTTATGTGGGTCCACACTGAAACAATCAATTAAACCTGGTCTTGATAAATATTTTAGAGGATAACGCGTGTTATGTCTGGGATAGGTCTGGGATTTGCCCTTATCAGACTCATACTTTCGCACACTTCACATACTCGTTGAACAGATCCTGGGTTATTTTCTGGTTTGGATCAGATAGTAATGTGGTACCACACTGAAACAGTCGATTAAACCAGGTTTCGATCAATATTTTTGAGGATAACGCATGTTAGGTCTAGGTTAGGCCTGGGATTTTCACTCATCAGACTCATACTTTCGCATTCTTCACATACTTGTTGAACGGATCCTGGGTTTTTTCTGGTTTGGATCACGTAGTAATCTGGGTCCACACTGAAACAATCAATTAAACCTGGTCTTGATAAATATTTTAGAGGATAACGCATGTTAGGTCTGGGATAGGTCTGGGATTTGCCCTCATCAGACTCATACTTTCGCACACTTCACATACTCGTTGAACAGATCCTGGGTTATTTTCTGGTTTGGATCACATAGTAATGTGGTACCACACTGAAACATTCGATTAAACCAGGTTTCGATCAATATTTTTGAGGACAACGCATGTTAGGTCTAGGTTAGGCCTGGGATTTTCACTCAACAGACTCATACTTTCGCATTCTTCACATACTTGTTGAACTGAAACTGGGTTTTTTTCTGGTTTGGATCACGTAGTAATGTGGTTCCACACTGAAACAGTCGGTTAAACCTGGTTTCGATCAATATTTTAGTGGATAACGCAAGTTAGGTCTGGGATAGGTCTGGGATTTGCCCTCATCAGACTCATACCTACGCACACTTCACATAATCGTTGAACAGATCCCGGGTTATTTTCTGGTTTGGATCACATAGTAATGTGGTACCAAACTGAAACAGTCGATTAAACCAGGTTTCGATCAATATTTTTGAGGATAACGCATGTTAGGTCTAGGTTAGGCCTGGGATTTTCACTCATCAGACTCATACTTTCGCATTCTTCACATTCTTGTTGAACTGACCCTGGGTTTTTTCTGGTTTGGATCACGTTGTAGTGTGGGACCACACTGAAACAATCAATTAAACCTGGTCTTGATAAATATTTTAGAGGAAAACGCAAGTTAGGTCTGGCATAGGTCTGGGATTCGCCCTCATCAGGCTCATACTCTCGCGTTTTTCACATACTTGTTGAACAGATCCTGGGTTTTTTCTGGTTTGTATCACGCAGTAGTGTGGTACCACACTGAAACAGTCCATTAAACCTGGTTTGGATGAATATTTTAGAGGATGACGCATGTTAGGTCAAGGTTAGGTCTAAGATTTGCCCTCATCAGGCTCACAGTTTCGAGTTTTTCACATACTTGTTAAACAGATCCTGGGTTTTTTCTGGTTTGGATGACGAAGTAGTGTGGTACCACACTGAAACAGTCCATTAAACCTGGTTTCGCTCAATATTTCAGCGGATAACGCATGTTAGGTCTAGGTTACGTCTGGGATTTGCTCCCATTAGGCTCATACTTTCGCATATTTCTCATACTTGATGGCTAGATCATGGGCTTTTTCTGGATTGCATCACGTAGTAATGTAGTACCACACTGAAACAGTCAATGAAACCTGGTTTCCATCAATATTTTAGAGGACAACGCAAGTTAGGTCTAGGTAAGGCCTGAGATTTTCACTGATCAGACTCATACTTTCGCCTTCTTCACATACTCGTTGAACGGATCCTGGGTTTTTTCTGGTTTGGAACACGTAGTAATGTGGTACCACACTGATACATTCAATTAAACCTGGTCTTGATAAATATTTTAGAGAATAACGCATGTTAGGTCTGGGTTAGGTCTAGGATTTGCCCTCATCAGGCTCATACTTTCGCATATTTCTCATACTTCATGGCTAGATCCTGGGCTATTTCTGGATTGGATCACGTAGTAAAGTGGTACCACACTGAAACATTCAATGAAACCTGGTCTGGATAATAATTTTAGAGGATAACGCATGTTAGGTCAAGGTTAGGTCTAAGATTTGCCCTCATCAGGCTCACAGTTTCGCGTTTTTCACATACTTGTCGAACAGATCCTGGGTTTTTTGTGGTTTGGATCACGTAGTAATGTGGTACCACACTGAAACATTCAATTAAACCTGGTCTTGATAAATATTTTAGAGGATAACGCATGTTAGGTCTGGGATAGGTCTGCGATTAGCCCTCATCAGACTCATACTTTCGCACACTTCACATACTCGTTGACGAGATCCTGGGTTTTTTTCTAGTTTGGATCACGCAGTAATGTGGTACCACACTGAAACAGTCGATTAAACCTGGTTTCGATCAATATTTTTGAGGATAACGCATGTTAGGTCTGGGATAGGTCTGGGATTAGCCCTCATCAGACTCATACTTTCGCTTTCTTCACATACTTGTTGAACGGATCCTGGGCTTTTTCTGGATTGCATCAGGTAGTAATGTAGTACCACACTGAAACAGTCGATTAAACCTGGTTTCGATCAATATTTTTGAGGATAACGCATGTTAGGTCTGGGTTACGTCTAGGATTTGCCCTCATCAGGCTCATACTTTCGCATATTTCTCATACTTCATGGCTAGATCCTGGGCTGTTTCTGCATTGTATCACGTAGTAATGTGGTACCACGCTGAAACAGTCAATTAAACCTTGTTTCGATCAATATTTTAGAGGAAAACGCAAGCTAGGTCTGGGATAGTTCTAGGATTTGCCCTCATCAGGCTCTTACTATCGCATATTTCTCATACTTCATGGCTAGATCCTGGGCTATTTCTGGATTGGATCACGTAGTAAAGTGGTACCACACTGAAACATTCAATGAAACCTGTTCTGGATAAATATTTTAGAGGATAACGCATCTTAGGTCTGGGTTAGGTCTAAGATTTGCCCTCATCAGGCTCACTGTTTCGCGTTTTTCACATACTTGTTGAACGGATCCTGGATTTTTTCTGGTTTGGGTCACGTAGTAATGTGGGACCACACTGAAACAGTCAATTAAACCTGGTTTCGACCAATATTTTTGAGGATAACGCATGTTAGGTCTAGGTTAGGCCTGGGATTTTCACTCATCAGACTCATACTTTCGCATTCTTCACATACTTGTTGAACGGATCCTGGGTTTTTTCTGGTTTGGATCACGTAGTAATCTGGGTCCACACTGAAACAATCAATTAAACCTGGTCTTGATAAATATTTTAGAGGATAACGCATGTTAGGTCTGGGATAGGTCTAAGATTTGCCCTCATCAGGCTCACTGTTTCGCGTTTTTCACATACTTGTTGAACGGATCCTGGGTTTTTTCTGGTTTTGTTCACGTAGTAATGTGGGTCCACACTGAAACAATCAATTAAACCTGGTCTTGATAAATATTTTAGAGGATAACGCATGTTAGGTCTGGGATAGGTCTGGGATTTGCCCTCATCAGACTCATACTTTCGCACACTTCACATACTCGTTGAACAGATCCTGCGTTATTTTCTGGTTTGGATCACATAGTAATGTGGTACCACACTGAAACATTCAATTAAACCTGGTCTTGATAAATATTTTAGAGGATAACGCATGTTAGGTCTGGGTTACGTCTAGGATTTGCCCTCATCAGGCTCATACTTTCGCATATTTCTCATACTTGATGGCTATATCCTGGGCTATTTCTGGATTGGATCACGTAGTAAAGTGGTACCACACTGAAACACTCAATGAAACCTGGTCTGGATAAATATTTTAGAGGATAACGCATCTTAGGTCTGGGTTAGGTCTAAGATTTGCCCTCATCAGGCTCACAGTTTCGCGTTTTTCACATACTTGTTGAACAGATCCTGGGTTTTTTCTGGTTTGGATCACGTAGTAATGTGGTACCACACTAAAACAGTCAATTAAACCAGGTTTCGATCAATATTTTGGAGGATAACGCAAGTTAGGTCTGGAATAGGTCTGGGATTTGCTCTCATCAGGCTCATTCTTTCGCATATTTCTCATACTTGATGGCTAGATCCTGAGCTTTTTCTGGATTGCATCACGTAGTAATGTAGTACCACACTGAAACAGTCAATGAAACCTGGTCTCCATCAATATTTTAGAGGACAACGCAAGTTAGGTCTAGGTAAGGCCTGAGATTTTCACTGATCAGACTCATACGTTCGCATTCTTCACATACTTGTTGAACGGATCCTGGGTTTTTTCTGGTTTGGATCACGTAGTTATGTGGGTCCACACTGAAACAATCAATTAAACCTGGTCTTGATAAATATTTTAGAGGATAACGCGTGTTATGTCTGGGATAGGTCTGGGATTTGCCCTCATCAGACTCATACTTTCGCACACTTCACATACTCGTTGAACAGATCCTGGGTTATTTTCTGGTTTGGATCACATAGTAATGTGGTACCACACTGAAACAGTCGATTAAACCAGGTTTCGATCAATATTTTTGAGGATAACGCATGTTAGGTCTAGGTTAGGCCTGGGATTTTCACTCATCAGACTCATACTTTCGCATTCTTCACATACTTGTTGAACGGATCCTGGGTTTTTTCTGGTTTGGATCACGTAGTAATCTGGGTCCACACTGAAACAATCAATTAAACCTGGTCTTGATAAATATTTTAGAGGATAACGCATGTTAGGTCTGGGATAGGTCTGGGATTTGCCCTCATCAGACTCATACTTTCGCACACTTCACATACTCGTTGAACAGATCCTGGGTTATTTTCTGGTTTGGATCACATAGTAATGTGGTACCACACTGAAACATTCGATTAAACCAGGTTTCGATCAATATTTTTGAGGACAACGCATGTTAGGTCTAGGTTAGGCCTGGGATTTTCACTCAACAGACTCATACTTTCGCATTCTTCACATACTTGTTGAACTGAAACTGGGTTTTTTTCTGGTTTGGATCACGTAGTAATGTGGTTCCACACTGAAACAGTCGGTTAAACATGGTTTCGATCAATATTTTAGTGGATAACGCAAGTTAGGTCTGGGATAGGTCTGGGATTTGCCCTCATCAGACTCATACCGACGCACACTTCACATACTCGTTGAACAGATCCTGGGTTATTTTCTGGTTTGGATCACATTGTAATGTGGTACCAAACTGAAACAGTCGATTAAACCAGGTTTCGATCAATATTTTTGAGGATAACGCATGTTAGGTCTAGGTTAGGCCTGGGATTTTCACTCATCAGACTCATACTTTCGCATTCTTCACATACTTGTTGAACGGATCCTGGGTTTTTTCTGGTTTGGATCACGTAGTAATCTGGGTCCACACTGAAACAATCAATTAAACCTGGTCTTGATAAATATTTTAGAGGATAACGCATGTTAGGTCTGGGATAGGTCTGGGATTTGCCCTCATCAGACTCATACTTTCGCACACTTCACATACTCGTTGAACAGATCCTGGGTTATTTTCTGGTTTGGATCACATAGTAATGTGGTACCACACTGAAACATTCGATTAAACCAGGTTTCGATCAATATTTTTGAGGACAACGCATGTTAGGTCTAGGTTAGGCCTGGGATTTTCACTCAACAGACTCATACTTTCGCATTCTTCACATACTTGTTGAACTGAAACTGGGTTTTTTTCTGGTTTGGATCACGTAGTAATGTGGTTCCACACTGAAACAGTCGGTTAAACATGGTTTCGATCAATATTTTAGTGGATAACGCAAGTTAGGTCTGGGATAGGTCTGGGATTTGCCCTCATCAGACTCATACCGACGCACACTTCACATACTCGTTGAACAGATCCTGGGTTATTTTCTGGTTTGGATCACATTGTAATGTGGTACCAAACTGAAACAGTCGATTAAACCAGGTTTCGATCAATATTTTTGAGGATAACGCATGTTAGGTCTAGGTTAGGCCTGGGATTTTCACTCATCAGACTCATACTTTCGCATTCCTCACATACTTGTTGAACGGATCCTGTGATTTGTCTGGCTTGTATCACGTAGTAATGTGGTACCACACTGAAACAGTCCATTAAACCTGGTTTGGATCAATATTTTAGAGGATAACGCATGTTAGGTCTAGGTTAGCCCTGGGATTTTCAATCATCAGACTCATACTTTCGCATTCTTCTTATACTTGTTGAACTGATCCTGGGTTCTTTCTGGTTTGGATCACATAGTAATGTGGCACCACACTGAAACAGTCGATTAAACCACGTTTCGATCAATATTTTTGAGGATAACGCATGTTAGGTCTAGGTTAGGCCTGGGATTTTCACACATCAGACTCATACTTTCGCATTCTTCACATACTTGTTGAACGGATCCTGGGTTTTTTCTGGTTTGGATCACGTAGTAATGTGGGACCACACTGGATCAGTCAATTAAACCTGGTTTCGACCAATATTTTAGAGAATAATTCATGTTAGGTCTAGGTTAGGTCTGGGATTTTCTCTCATCAGGCTCATTCTTTCGCATATTTCTCATACTTGATGGCTAGATCCTGGGCTTTTTCTGGATTGGATCACGTAGTAATGAAGTACAACAGTGAAACTGTCAATTAAGCCTGGTTTCCATCAATATTTTAGAGGACAGCGCATGTTAGGTCTAGGTTAGGCCTGGGATTTGCCCTGATCAGGGTCATACTATCGCAGTTTTAACATACATGTTGACCTGATCGAGGGTTTTTTCTGCTTTGGATCACGTAGTAAAGTGGTACCACACTGAAACAGTCCATTAAACCTAGTTTGGATCAATTGTTTAGAGGATAACGCATGTTAGGTCTAGGTTAGCCCTGGGATTCTCACTCATCAGACTCATACTTTCGCATTCTTCTCATACATGTTGCACTGATCTTGGGGTTTTTCTGGTTTGGATCACGTAGTAATGTGGTACCACACTGAAACAGTCGATTAAACCTGGTTTCGATCAATATCTTAGAGGATAACGCAAGTTAAGTCTGGGATTGGTCTGGGATTTGACCTCATCAGACTCATACTTTCGCACACTTCACATACTCGTTGAACAGATCCTGGGTTATTTTCTGGTTTGGATCACATAGTAATGTGGTACCACACTGAAACAGTCGATTAAACCAGGTTTCGATCAATATTTTTGAGGATAACGCATGTTAGGTCTAGGTTAGGCCTGGGATTTTCACTCATCAGACTCATACTTTCGCATTCTTCACATACTTGTTGAACGGATCCTGGGTTTTTTCTGGTTTGGATCAGGTAGTAATGTGGTACCACACTGAAACAGTCGATTAAACCTGGTTATGATCAATATTTTAGAGGATGACGCATAGTTAGGTTTGGGATAGCACTGGGATTTGACCTCATCAGACTCATACTTTCGCACACTTCACATACTCGTTGAACAGATCCTGGGTTATTTTCTGGTTTGGATCACATAGTAATGTGGTACCACACTGAAACAGTCGATTAAACCTGGTTTCGATCAATTTTTTTTTTGGAGAATAATTCATGTTAGGTCTAGGTTAGGTCTGGGATTTGCTCTCATCAGGCTAGTACTTTCGCATATTTCTCATACTTGATGGCTAGATCCTGGGCTTTTTCTGGATTGCGTCACGTAGTAGTGAAGTACAACACTGAAACAGTCAATTAAACCTGGTTTCCATCAATATCTTAGAGGACAACGCAAGTTAGGTCTGGGATAGGTCTGGGATTTGACCTCATCAGACTCATACTTTCGCACACTTCACATACTCGTTGAACAGATCCTGGGTTATTTTCTGGTTTGGATCACATAGTAATGTGGTACCACACTGAAACAGTCGATTAAACCTGGTTTCGATCAATATTTTAGAGAATAATTCATGTTAGGTCTAGATTAGGTCTGGGATTTGCTCTCATCAGGCTCATTCTTTCGCATATTTCTCATACTTGATGGCTAGATCCTGGGCTGTTTCTGGATTGTATGACGTAGTAATGTGGGTCCACACTGAAACAGTCAATTAAACCTGGTCTTGATAAATATTTTAGAGGATAACGCATGTTAGGTCTGGGTCAGCTCTAGAATTTGCCCTCATCATGCTCATACTTTCGCATCTTTCTCATACATCATGGCTAGATCCTGGGCTATTTCTGGATTGTATCACGTAGTAATGTGGTACCACGCTGAAACAGTCGATTAAACCTAGTTTCGATCAATATTTTAGAGGATAACGCAAGTTAAGTCTGGGATTGGTCTGGGATTTGACCTCATCAGACTCATACTTTCGCACACTTCACATACTTGTTGAACAGATCCCGGGTTTTTTCTGGTTTGGATCCCGTAGTAGTGTGGTACCACACTGAAACAGTCCATTAAACCTGGTATCGCTCAATATTTTAGAGGATAACGCATGTTAGGTCTAGGTCAGGCCTGGGATTTTCACTCATCAGACTCATACTTTCGCATTCTTCACATACTTGTTGAACGGATCCTGGGTTTTTTCTGGTTTGGATCACGTTGTAATGTGGGACCACACTGAAACAATCAATTAAACCTTGTCTTGATAAATATTTTAGAGGATAACGCATGTTAGGCTTGGGTTAGGTCTACGATTTGCACTCAGCAGGCTCATACTTTCGCATATCTCTCATACTTCATGGCTAGATCCTGGGCTGTTTCTGGATTGTATCACGTAGCAATGTGGTAGCACGCTGAAACAGTCAATTAAACCTGGTTTCGATCAATATTTTAGAGGATAACGCAAGTTAGGTCTGGCATAGGTCTGGAATTCGCCCTCATCAGGCTCATACTTTCGCGTTTTTCACATACTTGTTGAACAGATCCTGGGTTATTTCTGGTTTGTATCACGTAGTAGTGTGGTACCACACTGAAACAGTCCATTAAACCTGGTTTGGATGAATATTTTAGAGGATAACGCATGTAAGGTCTAGGTTAGCCCTGGGATTTCAACTCATCAGACTCATACTTTCGCATTCTTCTCATACTTGTTGAACTGATCCTGGGTTTTTTCTGGTTTGGATCACGTAGTAATGTGGTACCACACTGAAACAGACGATTAAACCTGGTTTCCATCAATATCTTAGAGGACAACGCAAGTTAGGTCTGGGATAGGCCTGGGATTTTCACTCATCAGACTCATACTTTCGCATTCTTCACATACTTGTTGAACGGATCCTGGGTTTTTTCTGGTTTGGATCACGTAGTAATGTGGGACCACACCGAAACAGTCAATTAAACCTGGTTTCCATCAATATTTTAGAGGACAACGCAAGTTAGGTCTGGGATAGGTCTGGGATTTGCCCTCATCAGGCTCATACTTTCGCGATTTTCACATACTTGTTGAACAGATCCTGGGTTTTTTCTGGTTTGGATCCCGTAGTAGTGTGGTACCACAATAAAACAGTCAATTAAACCTGGTTTCGATCAATATTTTAGAGGATATCGCAAGTTAGGCCTGGGATAGGTCTGGGACTTTCACTCATCAGACTCATACTTTCGCATTCTTCACATACTTGTTGAACGGATCCTGTGTTTTTTCTGGATTGGATCACGTAGTAATGTGGTACCACACTGAAACATTCAATGAAACCTGGTCTGGATAAATATTTTAGAGGATAACGCAAGTTAGGTCTGGGATAGGTCTGGGATTAGCCCTCATCAGACTCATACTTTCGCTTTCTTCACATACTCGTTGAACAGATCCTGTGTTATTTTCTGGTTTGGATCACATAGTAATGTGGTACCACACTGGAACAGTCGATTAAACCAGGTTTCGATCAATATTTTTGAGGATAACGCATGTTAGGTCTAGGTCAGGTCTGGGATTTTCACTCATCAGACTCATACTTTCGCATTCTTCACATACTTGTTGAACGGATCCTGGGTTTTTTCTGGATTGGATCACGTAGTAATGTGGTACCACACTGAAACATTCAATGAAACCTGGTCTGGATAAATATTTTAGAGGATAACGCAAGTTAGGTCTGGGGTAGGTCTGGGATTAGCCCTCATCAGACTCATACTTTCGCACACTTCACATACTCGTTGAACAGATCCTGGGTTTTTTTCTGGTTTGGATCACGTAGTAATGTGGTAACACACTGAAACAGTCGATTAAACCTGGTTTCGATCAATATTATTGAGGATAACGCATGTTAGGTCTAGGTCAGGTCTAGGATTTGCCCTCATCAGGCTCATACTTTCTCATATTTCTCATACTTCATGGCTGGATCCTGGGCTATTTCTGGATTGGATCACGTAGTAATGTGGTACCACACTGAAACAGTCAATTAAACCTGGTTTCGATTAATATTTTAGAGGACAACGCAAGTTAGGTCTAGGCAAGGCCTGAGATTTTCACTGATCAGACTCATACTTTCGCCTTCTTCACATACCTGTTGAACGGATCCTGGGTTTTTTCTGGTTTGGAACACGTAGTAATGTGGTACCACACTGAAACATTCAATTAAACCTGGTCTTGATAAATATTTTAGAGAATAACGCATGTTAGGTCTGGGTTAGGTCTAGGATTTGCCCTCATCAGGCTCATACTTTCGCATATTTCTCATACTTCATGGCTAGATCCTGGGCTATCTCTGGATTGGATCACGTAGTAAAGTGGTACCACACTGAAACATTCAATGAAACCTGGTCTGGATATAAATTTTAAAGGATAACGCATGTTAGGTCAAGGTTAGATCTAAGATTTGCCCTCATCAGGCTCACAGTTTCGCGTTTTTCACATACTTGTCGAACAGATCCTGGGTTTTTTGTGGTTTGGATCACGTAGTAATGTAGTACCACACTGAAACATTCAATTAAACCTGGTCTTGATAAATATTTTAGAGGATAACGCATGTTAGGTCTGGGATAGGTCTGGGATTAGTCCTCATCAGACTCATACTTTCGCACACTTCACATACTCGTTGACGAGATCCTGGGTTTTTTTCTAGTTTGGATCACGCAGTAATGTGGTACCACACTGAAACAGTCGATTAAACCTGGTTTCGATCAATATTTTTGAGGATAACGCATGGTAGGTCTGGGATAGGTCTGGGATTAGCCCTCATCAGACTCATACTTTCGCTTTCTTCATACTTGTTGAACGGATCCTGGGCTTTTTCTGGATTGCATCACGTAGTAATGTAGTACCATACTGAAACAGTCAATGAAACCTGGTTTCCATCAATATTTTAGAGGACAACGCAAGTTAGGTCTAGGTTAGGCCTGGGATTCTCACTCATCAGACTCATACTTTCGCATTCTTCACATACTTGTAGAACGGATCCTGGGTTTTTTCTGGTTTGGATCACGTAGTAATGTGGGACCACACTGAAACAGTCAATTAAACCTGGTCTTGATAAATATTTTAGAGGATAACGCATGTTAGGTCTGGGTCAGCTCTAGAATTTGCCCTCATCATGCTCATACTTTCGCAACTTTCTCATACATCATGGCTAGATCCTGGTCTATTTCTGGATTGTATCACGTAGTAATGTGGTTCCACACTGAAACAGTCGGTTAAACCTGGTTTCGATCAATATTTTAGTGGATAACGCAAGTTAGGTCTGGGATAGGTCTGGGATTTGCCCTCATCAGACTCATACCTACGCACACTTCACATACTCGTTGAACAGATACTGGGTTTTTTCTGGAGTGGATCACGTAGTAATGAAGTAGAACACTGAAACAGTCAATTAAACCTGGTTTCCATCAATATTTTAGAGGACAGCGCATGTTAGGTCTAGGTTAGGCCTGGGATTTGCCCTGATCAGGGTCATACTTTCGCAGTTTTAACATACATGTTGACCTGATCGAGGGTTTTTTCTGCTTTGGATCACGTAGTAAAGTGGTACCACACTGAAACAGTCCATTAAACCTGGTTTGGATCAATTGTTTAGAGGATAACGCATGTTAGGTCTAGGTTAGCCCTGGGATTTTCACTCATCAGACACATACTTTCGCATTCTTCTCATACTTGTTGAACAGATCCTGGGTTTTTTTCTGGTTTGTATCACGTAGTAGTGTGGTACCACACTGAAACAGTCCATTAAACCTGGTTTGGATCAATTGTTTAGAGGAAAACGCATGTTAGGTCTAGGTTAGCCCTGGGATTTTCACTCATCAGACTCATACTTTCGCATTCTTCTCATACTTGTTGAACTGATCCTGGGGTTTTTCTGGTTTGGATCACGTAGTAATGTGGTACCACACTGAAATAGTCAATTGAACCTGGTTATGATCAATATTTTAGAGGATAACGCATAGTTAGGTTTGGTATAGGTCTGGGATTTGACCTCATCAGACTCATACTTTCGCACACTTCACATACTCGTTGAACAGATCCTGGGTTATTTTCTGGTTTGGATCACATAGTAATGTGGTACCACACTGAAACAGTCGATTAAACCTGGTTTCGATCAATATTTTTGAGAATAATTCATGTTAGGCCTAGGTTAGGTCTGGGATTTGCTCTCATCAGGCTCATTCTTTCGCATATTTCTCACACTTGATGGCTAGATCCTGGGCTGTTTCTGGATTGTATGACGTAGTAATGTGGTACCACGCTGAAACAGTCGATTAAACCTGGTTCCGATCAATATTTTAGAGGATAACGTAAGTTAAGTCTGGGATTGGTCTGGGATTTGTCCTCATCAGACTCATACTTTCGCATTTTTCTCATACTTCATGGCTAGATCCTGTGCTATTTCTGGATTGTATCACGTAGTAATGTGGTACCACACTGAAACAGTCAATTAAACCTGGTTTCGCTCAATATTTTAGAAGATAACTCATGTTAGGCCTAGGTTAGGCCTGGGATTTGCCCTCATCAGGGTCATACTTTCGCAGTTTTAACATACATGTTGGCCTGATCGAGGGTTTTTTCTGCTTTGGATCACGTAGTGAAGTGGTACCGCACTGAAGCAGACCATTAAACTTGGTTTGGATCAATATTTTAGAGGATAACGCATGTTAGGTCTAGGTTGGGCCTGGGATTTTCACTCATCAGACACATATTTTCGCATTCTTCACATACTTGTTGAACGTATCCTGGGTTTTTCCTGGTTTGGATCAGGTAGTAATGTGGGACCACACTGGAGCAGTCAATTAAACCTGGTCTTGAAAAATATTTTAGAGGATAACGCATGTTAGGTCTGGATCAGGTCTAGAATTTGCCCTCATCATGCTCATACTTTCGCATCTTTCTCATACATCATGGCTAGATCCTGGGCTATTTCTGGATTGTATCACGTAGTAATGTGGTACCACGCTGAAACAGTCGATTAAACCTGGTTCCGATCAATATTTTAGAGGATAACGTAAGTTAAGTCTGGGATTGGTCTGGGATTTGTCCTCATCAGACTCATACTTTCGCACACTTCACATACTTGTTGAACAGATCCTGGGTTTTTTCTGTTTTGGATCCCGTAGTAGTGTGGTACCACACTGAAACAGTCCATTAAACCTGGTTTCGCTCAATATTTTAGAGGATAACGCATGTTAGGTCTAGGTCAGGCCTGGGATTTTCACTCATCAGACTCATACTTTCGCATTCTTCACATACTTGTTGAACGGATCCTGGGTTTCTTCTGGTTTGGATCACGTAGTAATGTGGTACCACACTGAAACAGACGATTGAACCTGGTTTCGATCAATATCTTAGAGGATAACGAAAGTTAAGTCTGGGATTGGTCTGGGATTTGACCTCATCAGGCTCATAGTTTCGCGTTTTTCACATACTTGTTGAACAGATCCTGGGTTTTTTCTGGTTTGGATCCCGTAGTAGTGTGGTACCACACTGTAACAGTCCATCAAACCTGGTTTCGCTCAATATTTTAGAGGATAACGCATGTTAGGTCTAGGTTACGTCTGGGATTTGCTCTCATTAGGCTCATTCTTTCGCATATTTCTCATACTTGATGGCTAGATCATGTGCTTTTTCTGGATTGCATCACGTAGTACTGTAGTACCACACTGAAACAGTCAATGAATCCTGGTTTCCATCAATATTTTAGAGGACAACGCAAGTTAGGTCTAGGTAAGGCCTGAGATTTTCACTGATCAGACTCATACTTTCGCTTTCTTCACATACTTGTTGAACGGATCCTGGGCTTTTTCGGGATTGCATCACGTAGTAATGTAGTACCACACTGAAACAGTCAATGAAAACTGGTTTCCATCAATATTTTAGAGGACAACGCAAGTTAGGTCTAGGTAAGGCCTGAGATTTTCACTGATCAGACTCATACATTCGCATTCTTCACATACTTGTTGAACGGATCCTGTGTTTTTTCTGGTTTGGATCACGTAGTAATGTGGTACCACACTGAAACATTCAATTAAACCTGGTCTTGATAAATATTTTAGAGGATTACGCATGTTATGTCTGGGTTACGTCTAGGATTTGCCCTCATCAGGCTCATACTTTCGCATATTTCTCATACTTCATGGCTAGATCCTGGGCTGTTTCTGCATTGTATCACGTAGTAATGTGGTACCACGCTGAAACAGTCAATTAAACCTGGTTTCGATCAATATTTCAGAGGATAACGCAAGTTAGGTCTGGGATAGGTCTAGGATTTGCCCTCATCAGGCTCTTACTATTGCATATTTCTCATACTTCATGGCTAGATCCTGGGCTATTTCTGGATTGGATCACGTAGTAAAGTGGTACCACACTGAAACATTCAATGAAACCTGTTCTGGATAAATATTTTAAAGGATAAAGCATCTTAGGTCTGGGTTAGGTCTAAGATTTGCCCTCATCAGGCTCACAGTTTCGCGTTTTTCACATACTTGTTAAACAGATCCTGGGTTTTTTCTGGTTTGGATCACGTAGTAATGTGGTACCACACTGAAACAGTCGAATAAACCTGGTTTCGATCAATATTTTAGAGGATCACGCAAGCTAGGTCTGGGATAGGTCTGGGTTTAGCCCTCATCAGACTCATACTTTCGCACACTTCACATACTCGTTGACAAGATCCTGGGTTTTTTTCTGGCTTGGATCACGTAGTAATGTGGTTCCACACTGATACAGTCGATTAAACTTGGCTTCGATCAATATTTTAGAGGATAACGCAAGTTAGGTCTGGGATATGTCTGGGATTTGCCCTCATCAGGCTCATACTTTCGCGTTTTTCACATACTTGTTGAACGGATCCTGGGTTTTTTCTAGTTTGGGTCACGTAGTAATGTGGGACCACACTGAAACAGTCAATTAAACCTGGTTTCGACCAATATTTTAGAGAATAATTCATGGTAGCTCTAGGTTAGGTCTGGGATTTGCTCTCATCAGGCTCATACTTTCGTACACTTCACATACTTGTTGAACGGATCCTGCGTTATTTTCTGGTTTGGATAACATAGTAATGTGGTACCACACTGAAACATTCAATTAAACCTGGTTTCCATCAATATTTTAGAGGACAACGCAAGTTAGGTCTAGGTAAGGCCTGAGATTTTCACTGATCAGACTCATACTTTCGCCTTCTTCACATACTTGTTGAACGGATCCTGGGTTTTTTCTGGTTTGGAACACGTAGTAATGTGGTACCACACTGAAACATTCAACTAAACCTGGTCTTGATAAATATTTTAGAGAATAACGCATGTTAGGTCTGGGTTAGGTCTAGGATTTGCCCTCATCAGGCTCAATCTTTCGCATATTTCTCATACTTCATGGCTAGATCCTGGGCTATTTCTGGATTGGATCACGTAGTAAAGTGGTACCACACTGAAACATTCAATGCAACCTGGTCTGGATAAAAATTTTAGAGGATAACGCATGTTAGGTCTGGGATAGGTCTGGGATTAGCCCTCATCAGACTCATACTTTCGCACACTTCGCATACTCGTTGACGAGATCCTGGGTTTTTTTCTAATTTCGATCACGCAGTAATGTGGTACCACACTGAAACAGTCGACTAAACCTGGTTTCGATCAATATTTTTGAGGATAACGCATGTTATGTCTGGGATAGGTCTGGGATTAGCCCTCATCAGACTCATACTTTCGCTTTCTTCATACTTGTTGAACGGATCCTGGGCTTTTTCTGGATTGCATCACGTAGTAATGTAGTACCACACTGAAACAGTCAATGAAACCTGGTTTCCATCAATATTTTAGAGGACAACGCAAGTTAGGTCTAGGTAAGGCCTGAGATTTTCACTGATCAGACTCATACATTCGCATTCTTCACATACTTGTTGAACGGATCCTGGGTTTTTTCTGGTTTGGATCACGTAGTAATGTGGTACCACACTGAAACGTTCAATTAAACCTGGTCTTGATAAATATTTTAGAGGATAACGCATGTTAGGTCTGGGTTACGTCTAGGATTTGCCCTCATCAGGCTCATACTTTCGCATATTTCTCATACTTCATGGCTAGATCCTGGGCTGTTTCTGCATTGTATCACGTAGTAATGTGGTATCACGCTGAAACAGTCAATTAAACCTGGTTTCGATCAATATTTTAGAGGATAACGCAAGTTAGGTCTGGGATAGGTCTAGGATTTGCCCTCATCAGGCTCTTACTATCGCATATTACTCATACTTCATGGCTAGATCCTGGGCTATTTCTGGATTGGATCACGTAGTAAAGTGGTACCACACTGAAACATTCAATGAAACCTGTTCTGGATAAATATTTTAGAGGATAACGCATCTTAGGTCTGGGTTAGGTCTAAGATTTGCCCTCATCAGGCTCACAGTTTCGCGTTTTTCACATACTTGTTAAACAGATCCTGGGTTTTTTCTGGTTTGGTTCACGTAGTAATGTGGTACCACGCTGAAACAGTCAATTAAACCTGGTTTCGATCAATATATAAGAGGATAACGCAAGTTAGGTCTGGGATAGGTCTAGGATTTGCCCTCATCAGGCTCTTACTATCGCATATTACTCATACTTCATGGCTAGATCCTGGGCTATTTCTGGTTTGGATCACGTAGTAGTGTGGTACCACACTGAAACAGTCCATTAAACCTGGTTTCGCTCAATATTTTAGAGGATAACGCATGTTGGGTCTAGGTCAGTCCTGGGATTTTCACTCATCAGGCTCACATTTTCGCGTTTTTCACATACTTGTTGAACAGATCCTGGGTTTTTTCTGGTTTGGATCCCGTAGTAGTGTGGTACCACAATAAAACAGTCAATTAAACCTGGTTTCGATCAATATTTTAGAGGATATCGCAAGTTAGGTCTGGGATAGGTCTGGGATTTGCCCTCATCAGGCTCATACTTTCGCGTTTTTCACATACTTGTTGAACGGATCCTGGGTTTTTTCTGGTTTGGATCACGTAGTAATGTGGTACCACACTGAAACATTCAATGAAACCTGGCCTTGATAAATATTTTAGAGGATAACGCATGTTAGGTCTGGGTTAGGTCTAGGATTTGCCCTCATCAGGCTCATACTTTCGCATATTTCTCATACTTGAGGGCTAGATCCTGGGCTTTTTCTGGATTGGATCACGTAGTAATGAAGTACAACACTGAAACAGTCAATTAAACCTGGTTTCCATCAATATTTTAGAGGACAGCGCATGTTAGATCTAGGTTAGGCTTGGGATTTGCCCTGATCAGGGTCATACTTTCGCAGTTTTGACATACATGTTGACCTGATCGAGAGTTTTTTCTGCTTTGGATCACGTAGTAAAGTGGTACCACACTGAAACAGTCCATTAAACCTGGTTTGGATCAATATTTTAGAGGATAACGCATGTTAGGTCTAGGTTAGGTCTGGGATTTTCGCTCATGAGACTCATACTTTCGCATTCTTCACATACTTGTTGAACGGATCCTGGGTTTTTTCTGGTTTGGATCACGTTGTAATGTGGGACCACACTGAATCAGTCAATTAAACCTGGTTTCGACCAATATCTTAGAGAATAATTCATGTTAGGTCTAGGTTAGGTCTGGGATTTTCTGTCATCAGGCTCATTCTTTCGCATATTTCTCATACTTGAGGGCTAGATCCTGGGCTTTTTCTGGATTGGATCACGTAGTAATGAAGTACAACACTGAAACAGTCAATTAAACCTGGTTTCGATCAATATTTTAGAGGATAACGCAAGTTAGGTCTGGCATAGATCTGGGATTCGCCCTCATCAGGCTCATACTTTCGCGTTTTTCACATACTTGTTGAACAGATCCTGGGTTTTTTCTGGTTTGTATCACGTAGTAGTGTGGTACCACACTGAAACAGTCCATTAAAGCTGGTCTTGATACATATTTTAGAGGATAACGCATGTTAGGTCTGGGATAGGTCTGGGATTTGCCCTCATTAGACTCATACCTACGCACACTTCACATACTCGTTGAACAGATCCTGGGTTATTTTCTGGTTTGGATCACATAGTAATGTGGTACCAAACTGAAACAGTCGATTAAACCAGGTTTCGATCAATATTTTTGAGGATAGCGCATGTTAGGTCTAGGTTAGGCCTGGGATTTTCACTCATCAGACTCATACATTCGCATTCCTCACTTACTTGTTGAACGGATCCTGGGTTTTTTCTGGTTTGTATCACGTAGTAATGTGGGACCACACTGAAACAATCCATTAAACCTGGTTTCCATCAATATTTTAGAGGACAACGCAAGTTAGGTCTGGGATAGGTCTGGGATATGCCCTCATCAGGCTCATACTTTCGCGTTTTTCACATACTTGTTGAACAGATCCTGGGTTTTTTCTGGTTTGGATCACGTAGTAATGTGGTACCACACTAGAACAGTCAATTAAACCTGGTTTCGATCAATATTTTAGAGGATAACGCATGTTAGGTCTAGGTCAGGCCTGGTTTTTTCACTCATCAGACTCATACTTTCGCATTCTTCACATACTTGTTGAACGGATCCTGGGTTTTTTCTGGTTTGGATCAGGTAGTTATGTGGGTCCACACTGAAACAATCAATTAAACCTGGTCTTGATAAATAATTTAGAGGATAACGCATGTTAGGTCTGGGATAGGTCTGGGATTTGCCCTCATCAGACGCATACTTTCGCACACTTCACATACTCGTTGAACAGATCCTGGGTTATTTTCTGGTTTGGATCACATAGTAATGTGGTACCACACTGAAACATTCGATTAAACCAGGTTTCGATCAATATTTTTGTGGATAACGCATGTTAGGTCTAGGTTAGGCCTGGGATTTTCACTCATCAGACTCATACATTCGCATTCCTCACATACTTGTTGAACAGATCCTGGGTTTTTTCTGGTTTGGATCACGTAGTAATGTGGTACCACACTAGAACAGTCAATTAAACCTGGTTTCGATCAATATTTTAGAGGATAACGCATGTTAGGTCTAGGTCAGGCCTGGTTTTTTCACTCATCAGACTCATACTTTCGCATTCTTCACATACTTGTTGAACGGATCCTGGGTTTTTTCTGGTTTGGATCAGGTAGTTATGTGGGTCCACACTGAAACAATCAATTAAACCTGGTCTTGATAAATAATTTAGAGGATAACGCATGTTAGGTCTGGGATAGGTCTGGGATTTGCCCTCATCAGACGCATACTTTCGCACACTTCACATACTCGTTGAACAGATCCTGGGTTATTTTCTGGTTTGGATCACATAGTAATGTGGTACCACACTGAAACAGTCGATTAAACCAGGTTTCGATCAATATTTTTGAGGATAACGCATGTTAGGTCTAGGTTAGGCCTGGGATTTTCACTCATCAGACTCATACTTTCGCATTCTTCACATACTTGTTGAACGGATCCTGGGTTTTTTCTGGTTTGGATCACGTAGTAATGTGGGTCCACACTGAAACAGTCAATTAAACCTGGTCTTGATAAATATTTTAGAGGATAACGCATGTTAGGTCTGGGATAGGTCTGGGATTTGCCCTCATCAGACTCATACCTACGCACACTTCACATACTCGTTGAACAGATCCTGGGTTATTTTCTGGTTTGGATCACATAGTAATGTGGTACCAAACTGAAACAGTCGATTAAACCAGGTTTCGATCAATATTTTTGAGGATAGCGCATGTTAGGTCTAGGTTAGGCCTGGGATTTTCACTCATCAGGCTCATACATTCGCATTCCTCACTTACTTGTTGAACGGATCGTGGGTTTTTTCTGGTTTGTATCACGTAGTAATGTGGTACCACACTGAAACAGTCCATTAAACCTGGTTTGGATCAATATTTTAGAGGATAACGCATGTTAGGTCTAGGTTAGCCCTGGGATTTTCACTCATCAGACTCATACTTTCGCATTCTTCTTATACTTGTTGAACTGATCCTGGGTTTTTTCTGGTTTGGATCACGTAGTAATGTGGTACCACACTGAAACAGTCGATTAAACCTGGTTTCGATCAATATTTTAGAGGATAACGCAAGTTAAGTCTGGGATTGGTCTGGGATTTGACCTCATCAGACTCATACTTTCGCATTCTTCACATACTTGTAGAACGGATCCTGGGTTTTTTCTGGTTTGGATCACGTAGTAATGTGGGGCCACACTGAAACAGTCAATTAAACCTGGTCTTGATAAATATTTTAGAGGATAACGCCTGTTAGGTCTGGGTCAGGTCTAGAATTTGCCCTCATCATGCTCATACTTTCGCATCTTTCTCATACATCATGGCTAGATCCTGGGCTATTTCTGGATTGTATCACGTAGTAGTGTGGTACCACACTGAAACAGTCCATTAAACCTGGTTTCGCTCAATATTTTAGAGGATAACGCATGTTAGGTCTAGGTCAGGCCTGGGATTTTCACTCATCAGACTCATACTTTCGCATTCTTCACATACTTGTTGAACGGATCCTGGGTTTTTTCTGGTTTGGATCAAGTAGTATTGTGGGTCCACACTGAAACAATCAATTAAACCTGGTCTTGATAAATATTTTAGAGGATAACGCCTGTTAGGTTTGGGTTAGGTCTAGGATTTGCCCTCAGCAGGCTCATACTTTCGCATATCTCTCATACTTCATGGCTAGATCCTGGGCTGTTTCTGGATTGTATCACGTAGTAATGTGGTACCACGCTGACACAGTCAATTAAACCTGGTTTCGATCAATATTTTAGAGGATAACGCACGTTAGATCTGGGATAGGTCTGGGATTCGCCCTCATCAGGCTCATACTTTCGCGTTTTTCACATACTTGTTGAACAGATGCTGGGTTTTTTCTGGTTTGTATCACGCAGTAGTGTGGTACCACACTGAAACAGTCCATTAAACCTGGTTTGGATGAATATTTTAGAGGATAACGCATGTAAGGTCTAGGTTAGCCCTGGGATTTTCACTCATCAGACTCATACTTTCGCATTCCTCTCATACTTGTTGAACTGATCCTGGGTTTTTTCTGGTTTGAATCACGTAGTAATGTGGTACCACACTGAAGCAGACGATTAAACCTGGTTTCGATCAATATCTTAAAGGATAACGAAAGTTAAGTCTGGGATTGGTCTGGGATTTGACATCATCAAGCTCATACTTTCGCGTTTTTCACATACTTGTTGCACAGATCCTGGGTTTTTTCTGGTTTGGATCCCGTAGTAGTGTGGTACCACACTGAAACAGTCAATTAAACCTGGTTTCCATCAATATTTTAGAGGATAACGCATGTTAGGTCTAGGTTAGGTCTGGGATTTGCTCTCATTAGGCTCATTCTTTCGCATATTTCTCATACTTGATGGCTAGATCCTGGGCTTTTTCTGGATTGCATCACGTAGTAATGAAGTACAACACTGAAACAGTCAATTAAACCTGGTTTCCATCTATATCTTAGAGGACAACGCAAGTTAGGTCTGGGATTGGTCTGGGATTTGCCCTCATCAGGCTCATACTTTCGCGTTTTTCACATACTTGTTGAACGGATCCTGGGTTTTTTCTGGTCTGTATCACGTAGTAGTGTGGTACCACACTGAAACAGTCCATTAAACCTGGTTTCCATCAATATTTTAGAGGATAACGCATGTTAGGTCTAGGTTAGGTCTGGGATTTGCTCTCATTAGGCTCATTCTTTCGCATATTTCTCATACTTGATGGCTAGATCATGGGCTTTTTCTGCATTGCATCACGTAGTTATGAAGTACCACACTGAAACAGTCAATGAAACCTGGTTTCCATCAATATTTTAGAGGACAACGCAAGTTAGGTCTAGGTAAGGCCTGAGATTTTCACTGTTCAGACTCATAATTTCGCCTTCTTCACATACTTGTTGAACGGATCCTGGGTTTTTTCTGGTTTGGAACACGTAATAATGTGGTACCACACTGAAGCATTCAATTAAACCTGCTCTTGATAAATATTTTAGAGAATAACGCATGTTAGGTCAGGGTTAGGTCTAGGATTTGCCCTCATCAGGCTCATACTTTCGCATATTTCTCATACTTCATGGCTAGATCCTGGGCTATTTCTGGATTGGATCACGTAGTAAAGTGGTACCACACTGAAACATTCAATGAAACCTGGTCTGGATAAAAATTTTAGAGAATTACGCATGTTAGGTCAAGGTTAGGTCTAAGATTTGCCCTCATCAGGCTCACAGTTTCGCGTTTTTCACATACTTGTTGAACAGATCCTGGGGTTTTTCTGGTTTGTATCACGCAGTAGTGTGGTACCACACTGAAACAGTCGATTAAACCTGGTTTCGATGAATATTTTAGAGAATAATTCATGTTAGGTCTAGGTTAGGTCTGAGATTTGCTCTCATCAGGCTCATTCTTTCGCATATTTCTCATACTTGATGGCTAGATCCTGGGCTTTTTCTGGATTGCATCACGTAGTAATGAAGTACAACACTGAAACAGTCAATTAAACCTGGTTCCCATCTATATCTTAGAGGACAACGCAAGTTAGGTCTGGGATTGGTCTGGGATTTGCCCTCATCAGGCTCATACTTTCGCGTTTTTCACATACTTGTTGAACGGATCCTGGGTTTTTTCTGGTCTGTATCACGTAGTAGTGTGGTACCACACTGAAACAGTCCATTAAACCTGGTTTGGATCAATTGTTTAGAGGATAACGAATGTTAGGTCTAGGTTAGCCCTGGGATTTTCACTCATCAGACTCATACTTTCGCATTCTTCACATACTTGTTGAACGGATCCTGGGTTTTTTCTGGTTTGGATCACGTAGTAATGTGGTGCCACACTGAAACAGTCGATTCAACCTGGTTTTGATCAATATTTTAGAGGATAACGCATAGTTAGGTTTGGGATAGGTCTGGGATTTGACCTCATCAGACTCATACTTTCGCACAATTCACATACTTGTTGAACAGATCCTGGGTTTTTTCTGGTTTGGATCCCGCAGTAGTGTGGTACCACACTGAAACAGTCCATTAAACCTGGTTTCGCTCAATATTTTAGAGAATAACGCATGTTAGGTCTAGGTCAGGCCTGGGATTTTCACTCATCAGACTCATACTTTCGCATTCTTCACATACTTGTTGAACGGATCCTGGGTTTTTTCGGGTTTGGATCCCGTAGTAATGTGGGTCCACACTGAAACAATCAATTAAACCTGGTCTTGATAAATATTTTAGAGGATAACGCATGTTACGTCTGGGATAGGTATGGGATTTGCCCTCATCAGACACATACTTACGCATTCTTCACATACTTGTTGAACGGATCCTGGGTTTTTTCGGGTTTGGATCACGTAGTAATGTGGGTCCACACTGAAACAATCAATTAAACCTGGTCTTGATAAATATTTTAGAGGATAACGCATGTTAGGTCTGGGATAGCTATGGGATTTGCCCTCATCAGACACATACTTTCGCATTCTTCACATACTTGTTGAACGGATCCTGGGTTTTTTCGGGTTTGGATCACGTAGTAATGTGGGTCCACAATGAAACAATCAATTAAACCTGGTCTTGATAAATATTTTAGAGGATAACGCATGTTAGGTCTGGGATAGGTATGGGATTTGCCCTCATCAGACTCATACTTTCGCACAATTCACATACTTGTTGAACAGATCCTGGGTTTTTTCTGGTTTGGATCCCGTAGTAGTGTGGTACCACACTGAAACAGTCCATTAATCCTGGTTTCGCTCAATATTTTAGAGAATAACGCATGTTAGGTCTAGGTCAGGCCTGGGATTTTCACTCATCAGACTCATACTTTCGCATTCTTCACATACTTGTTGAACGGATCCTGGGTTTTTTCGGGTTTGGATCACGTAGTAATGTAGGTCCACACTGAAACAATCAATTAAACCTGCTCTTGATAAATATTTTAGAGGATAACGCATGTTAGGTTTGGGTTAGGTCTAGGATTTGCCCTCAGCAGGCTCATACTTTCGCATATCTCTCATACTTCATGGCTAGATCCTGGGCTGTTTCTGGATTGTATCACGTAGTAATGTGGTACCACGCTGAAACAGTCAATTAAACCTGGTTTCGATCAATATTTAAGAGGATAACGCAAGTTAGGTCTGGCATAGGTCTGGGATTCGCCCTCATCAGGCTCATACTTTCGCGTTTTTCACACACTTGTTGAACAGATCCTGGGTTTTTTCTGGTTTGTATCACGTAGTAGTGTGGTACCACACTGAAACAGTCCATTAAACCTGGTTTGCATCAATATTTTAGAGGATAACGCATGTTAGGTCTAGGTTAGGTCTGGGATTTTCGCTCATGAGACTCCTACTTTCGCATTCTTCACATACTTGTTGAACTGATCCTGGGTTTTTTCTGGTTTGGTTCAGGTAGTAATGTGGTACCACACTGAAACATTCAATTAAACCTGGTCTTGATAAATATTTTAGAGGATAACGCAAGTTAGGTCTGGCATAGGTCTGGGATTCGCCCTCATCAGGCTCATACTATCGCGTTTTTCACATTCTTGTTGAACAGATCCTGGGTTTTTTCTGGTCTGTATCACGTAGTAGTGTGGTACCACACTGAAACAGTCCATTAAACCTGGTTTGGATCAATTGTTTAGAGGATAACGCATGTTAGGTCTAGGTTAGCCCTGGGATTTTCACTCATCAGACTCATACTTTCGCATTCTTCACATACTTGTTGAACGGATCCTGCGTTTTTTCTGGTTTGGATCACGTAGTAATGTGGTGCCACACTGAAACAGTCGATTCAACCTGGTTTTGATCAATATTTTAGAGGATAACGCATAGTTAGGTTTGGGATAGGTCTGGGATTTGACCTCATCAGACTCATACTTTCGCACACTTCACATACTCGTTGAACAGATCCTGGGTTATTTTCTGGTTTGGATCACATAGTAATGTGGTACCACACGGAAACAGTCGATTAAACCTGGTTTCGATCAATATTTTAGAGAATAATTCATGGTAGGTCCAGGTTAGGTCTGGGATTTGCACCCATCAGGCTCGTTCTTTCGCATATTTCTCATACTTGATGGCTAGATCCTGGGCTTTATCTGGATTGCATCACGTAGTAATGAAGTACAACACTGAAACGGTCAATTAAACCTGGTTTCCATCAATATCTTAGAGGACAACGCAAGTTAGGTCTGGGATAGGTCTGGGATTTGCCCTCATCAGGCTCATACTTTCGCGTTTTTCACATACTTGTTGAACAGATCCTGGGTTTTCTCTGGTTTGGATCACGTAGTAGTGTGGTACCACACTGAAACAGTCCATTAAACCTGGTTTGGATCAATATTTTAGAGGATAACGCATGTTAGGTCTAGGCTAGGTCTGGGATTTTCACCCTTCAGACTCATACTTTCGCATTCTTCACATACTTGTTGAACGGATCCTGGGTTTTTTCTGGTATGGATCACGTAGTAATTTGGTACCACACTGAAACAGTCGATTAAACGTGGTTTCGATCAATATTTTTGAGGACAACGCATGTTAGGTTTGGGATAGGTCTGGGATTTGACCTCGTCAGACTCATACTTTCGCACACTTCACATACTCGTTGAACAGATCCTGGGTTATTTTCTGGTTTGGATCACGTAGTAATGTGGTACCACACAGAAACAGTCGATTGAACCTGGTTTCGATGAATATTTTAGAGAATAATTCATGTTAGGTCTAGGTTAGGTCTGGGATTTGCTCTCATCAGGCTCATTCTTTCGCATATTTCTCATACTTGTTGAACAGATCCTGGGTTTTTTCTGGTTTGGATCCCGTAGTAGTGTGGTACCACACTGAAACAGTCCATTAAACCTGGTTTCGCTCAATATTTTAGAGGATAACGCATGTTAGGTCTAGGATAGGCCTGGGATTTTCACTCATCAGACTCATACTTTCGCATTCTTCACATTCTTGTTGAACTGACCCTGGGTTTTTTCTGGTTTGGATCACGTTGTGGTGTGGGACCACACTGAAACAATCAATTAAACCTGGTTTGGATGAATATTTTAGAGGATAACGCATGTTAGGTCAAGGTTAGGTCTAAGATTTGCCCTCATCAGGCTCACAGTTTCGAGTTTTTCACATACTTGTTAAACAGATCCTGGGTTTTTTCTGGTTTGGATGACGAAGTAGTGTGGTACCACACTGAAACAGTCCATTAAACCTGGTTTCGCTCAATATTTCAGCGGATAACGCATGTTAGGTCTAGGTTACGTCTGGGATTTGCTCCCATTAGGCTCATACTTTCGCATATTTCTCATACTTGTTGAACGGATCCTGGGTTTTTTCTGGTTTGGATCACGTAGTAATGTGGTTCCACACTGAAACATTCGATTAAACCTGGTCTTGATAAATATTTTAGAGGATAACGCATGTTAGGTCTGGGATAGGTCTGGGATTTGCCCTCATCAGACTCATACTTTCGCATTCTTCACGTACTTGTTGAACGGATCCTGGGTTTTTTCTGGTTTGGATCACGTAGTAATGTGGGTCCACACTGAAACAGTCAATTAAACCTGGTCTTGATAAATATTTTAGAGGATAACGCATGTTAGGTCTGGGATAGGTCTGGGATTTGCCCTCATCAGACTCATACCTACGCACACTTCACATACTCGTTGAACAGATCCTGGGTTATTTTCTGGTTTGGATCACATAGTAATGTGGTACCAAACTGAAACAGTCGATTAAACCAGGTTTCGATCAATATTTTTGAGGATAGCGCATGTTAGGTCTAGGTTAGGCCTGGGATTTTCACTCATCAGGCTCATACATTCGCATTCCTCACTTACTTGTTGAACGGATCGTGGGTTTTTTCTGGTTTGTATCACGTAGTAATGTGGTACCACACTGAAACAGTCCATTAAACCTGGTTTGGATCAATATTTTAGAGGATAACGCATGTTAGGTCTAGGTTAGCCCTGGGATTTTCACTCATCAGACTCATACTTTCGCATTCTTCTTATACTTGTTGAACTGATCCTGGGTTTTTTCTGGTTTGGATCACGTAGTAATGTGGTACCACACTGAAACAGTCGATTAAACCTGGTTTCGATCAATATTTTAGAGGATAACGCAAGTTAAGTCTGGGATTGGTCTGGGATTTGACCTCATCAGACTCATACTTTCGCATTCTTCACATACTTGTAGAACGGATCCTGGGTTTTTTCTGGTTTGGATCACGTAGTAATGTGGGGCCACACTGAAACAGTCAATTAAACCTGGTCTTGATAAATATTTTAGAGGATAACGCATGTTAGGTCTGGGTCAGGTCTAGAATTTGCCCTCATCATGCTCATACTTTCGCATCTTTCTCATACATCATGGCTAGATCCTGGGCTATTTCTGGATTGTATCACGTAGTAGTGTGGTACCACACTGAAACAGTCCATTAAACCTGGTTTCGCTCAATATTTTAGAGGATAACGCATGTTAGGTCTAGGTCAGGCCTGGGATTTTCACTCATCAGACTCATACTTTCGCATTCTTCACATACTTGTTGAACGGATCCTGGGTTTTTTCTGGTTTGGATCAAGTAGTATTGTGGGTCCACACTGAAACAATCAATTAAACCTGGTCTTGATAAATATTTTAGAGGATAACGCCTGTTAGGTTTGGGTTAGGTCTAGGATTTGCCCTCAGCAGGCTCATACTTTCGCATATCTCTCATAATTCATGGCTAGATCCTGGGCTGTTTCTGGATTGTATCACGTAGTAATGTGGTACCACGCTGACACAGTCAATTAAACCTGGTTTCGATCAATATCTTAGAGGATAACGCACGTTAGATCTGGGATAGGTCTGGGATTCGCCCTCATCAGGCTCATACTTTCGCGTTTTTCACATACTTGTTGAACAGATGCTGGGTTTTTTCTGGTTTGTATCACGCAGTAGTGTGGTACCACACTGAAACAGTCCATTAAACCTGGTTTGGATGAATATTTTAGAGGATAACGCATGTAAGGTCTAGGTTAGCCCTGGGATTTTCACTCATCAGACTCATACTTTCGCATTCCTCTCATACTTGTTGAACTGATCCTGGGTTTTTTCTGGTTTGGATCACGTAGTAATGTGGTACCACACTGAAGCAGACGATTAAACCTGGTTTCGATCAATATCTTAAAGGATAACGAAAGTTAAGTCTGGGATTGGTCTGGGATTTGACATCATCAGGCTCATACTTTCGCGTTTTTCACATACTTGTTGCACAGATCCTGGGTTTTTTCTGGTTTGGATCCCGTAGTAGTGTGGTACCACACTGAAACAGTCAATTAAACCTGGTTTCCATCAATATTTTAGAGGATAACGCATGTTAGGTCTAGGTTAGGTCTGGGATTTGCTCTCATTAGGCTCATTCTTTCGCATATTTCTCATACTTGATGGCTAGATCCTGGGCTTTTTCTGGATTGCATCACGTAGTAATGAAGTACAACACTGAAACAGTCAATTAAACCTGGTTTCCATCTATATCTTAGAGGACAACGCAAGTTAGGTCTGGGATTGGTCTGGGATTTGCCCTCATCAGGCTCATACTTTCGCGTTTTTCACATACTTGTTGAACGGATCCTGGGTTTTTTCTGGTCTGTATCACGTAGTAGTGTGGTACCACACTGAAACAGTCCATTAAACCTGGTTTCCATCAATATTTTAGAGGATAACGCATGTTAGGTCTAGGTTAGGTCTGGGATTTGCTCTCATTAGGCTCATTCTTTCGCATATTTCTCATACTTGATGGCTAGATCATGGGCTTTTTCTGCATTGCATCACGTAGTTATGTAGTACCACACTGAAACAGTCAATGAAACCTGGTTTCCATCAATATTTTAGAGGACAACGCAAGTTAGGTCTAGGTAAGGCCTGAGATGTTCACTGTTCAGACTCATAATTTCGCCTTCTTCACATACTTGTTGAACGGATCCTGGGTTTTTTCTGGTTTGGAACACGTAATAATGTGGTACCACACTGAAGCATTCAATTAAACCTGCTCTTGATAAATATTTTAGAGAATAACGCATGTTAGGTCAGGGTTAGGTCTAGGATTTGCCCTCATCAGGCTCATACTTTCGCATATTTCTCATACTTCATGGCTAGATCCTGGGCTATTTCTGGATTGGATCACGTAGTAAAGTGGTACCACACTGAAACATTCAATGAAACCTGGTCTGGATAAAAATTTTAGAGAATTACGCATGTTAGGTCAAGGTTAGGTCTAAGATTTGCCCTCATCAGGCTCACAGTTTCGCGTTTTTCACATACTTGTTGAACAGATCCTGGGGTTTTTCTGGTTTGTATCACGCAGTAGTGTGGTACCACACTGAAACAGTCGATTAAACCTGGTTTCGATGAATATTTTAGAGAATAATTCATGTTAGGTCTAGGTTAGGTCTGAGATTTGCTCTCATCAGGCTCATTCTTTCGCATATTTCTCATACTTGATGGCTAGATCCTGGGCTTTTTCTGGATTGCATCACGTAGTAATGAAGTACAACACTGAAACAGTCAATTAAACCTGGTTTCCATCTATATCTTAGAGGACAACGCAAGTTAGGTCTGGGATTGGTCTGGGATTTGCCCTCATCAGGCTCATACTTTCGCGTTTTTCACATACTTGTTGAACGGATCCTGGGTTTTTTCTGGTCTGTATCACGTAGTAGTGTGGTACCACACTGAAACAGTCCATTAAACCTGGTTTGGATCAATTGTTTAGAGGATAACGAATGTTAGGTGTAGGTTAGCCCTGGGATTTTCACTCATCAGACTCATACTTTCGCATTCTTCACATACTTGTTGAACGGATCCTGGGTTTTTTCTGGTTTGGATCACGTAGTAATGTGGTGCCACACTGAAACAGTCGATTCAACCTGGTTTTGATCAATATTTTAGAGGATAACGCATAGTTAGGTTTGGGATAGGTCTGGGATTTGACCTCATCAGACTCATACTTTCGCACAATTCACATACTTGTTGAACAGATCCTGGGTTTTTTCTGGTTTGGATCCCGTAGTAGTGTGGTACCACACTGAAACAGTCCATTAAACCTGGTTTCGCTCAATATTTTAGAGAATAACGCATGTTAGGTCTAGGTCAGGCCTGGGATTTTCACTCATCAGACTCATACTTTCGCATTCTTCACATACTTGTTGAACGGATCCTGGGTTTTTTCGGGTTTGGATCCCGTAGTAATGTGGGTCCACACTGAAACAATCAATTAAACCTGGTCTTGATAAATATTTTAGAGGATAACGCATGTTACGTCTGGGATAGGTATGGGATTTGCCCTCATCAGACACATACTTACGCATTCTTCACATACTTGTTGAACGGATCCTGGGTTTTTTCGGGTTTGGATCACGTAGTAATGTGGGTCCACACTGAAACAATCAATTAAACCTGGTCTTGATAAATATTTTAGAGGATAACGCATGTTAGGTCTGGGATAGCTATGGGATTTGCCCTCATCAGACACATACTTTCGCATTCTTCACATACTTGTTGAACGGATCCTGGGTTTTTTCGGGTTTGGATCACGTAGTAATGTGGGTCCACAATGAAACAATCAATTAAACCTGGTCTTGATAAATATTTTAGAGGATAACGCATGTTAGGTCTGGGATAGGTATGGGATTTGCCCTCATCAGACTCATACTTTCGCACAATTCACATACTTGTTGAACAGATCCTGGGTTTTTTCTGGTTTGGATCCCGTAGTAGTGTGGTACCACACTGAAACAGTCCATTAATCCAGGTTTCGCTCAATATTTTAGAGAATAACGCATGTTAGGTCTAGGTCAGGCCTGGGATTTTCACTCATCAGACTCATACTTTCGCATTCTTCACATACTTGTTGAACGGATTCTGGGTTTTTTCGGGTTTGGATCACGTAGTAATGTAGGTCCACACTGAAACAATCAATTAAACCTGCTCTTGATAAATATTTTAGAGGATAACGCATGTTAGGTTTGGGTTAGGTCTAGGATTTGCCCTCAGCAGGCTCATACTTTCGCATATCTCTCATACTTCATGGCTAGATCCTGGGCTGTTTCTGGATTGTATCACGTAGTAATGTGGTACCACGCTGAAACAGTCAATTAAACCTGGTTTCGATCAATATTTAAGAGGATAACGCAAGTTAGGTCTGGCATAGGTCTGGGATTCGCCCTCATCAGGCTCATACTTTCGCGTTTTTCACACACTTGTTGAACAGATCCTGGGTTTTTTCTGGTTTGTATCACGTAGTAGTGTGGTACCACACTGAAACAGTCCATTAAACCTGGTTTGCATCAATATTTTAGAGGATAACGCATGTTAGGTCTAGGTTAGGTCTGGGATTTTCGCTCATGAGACTCCTACTTTCGCATTCTTCACATACTTGTTGAACTGATCCTGGGTTTTTTCTGGTTTGGTTCAGGTAGTAATGTGGTACCACACTGAAACATTCAATTAAACCTGGTCTTGATAAATATTTTAGAGGATAACGCAAGTTAGGTCTGGCATAGGTCTGGGATTCGCCCTCATCAGGCTCATACTATCGCGTTTTTCACATTCTTGTTGAACAGATCCTGGGTTTTTTCTGGTCTGTATCACGTAGTAGTGTGGTACCACACTGAAACAGTCCATTAAACCTGGTTTGGATCAATTGTTTAGAGGATAACGCATGTTAGGTCTAGGTTAGCCCTGGGATTTTCACTCATCAGACTCATACTTTCGCATTCTTCACATACTTGTTGAACGGATCCTGCGTTTTTTCTGGTTTGGATCACGTAGTAATGTGGTGCCACACTGAAACAGTCGATTCAACCTGGTTTTGATCAATATTTTAGAGGATAACGCATAGTTAGGTTTGGGATAGGTCTGGGATTTGACCTCATCAGACTCATACTTTCGCACACTTCACATACTCGTTGAACAGATCCTGGGTTATTTTCTGGTTTGGATCACATAGTAATGTGGTACCACACTGAAACAGTCGATTAAACCTGGTTTCGATCAATATTTTAGAGAATAATTCATGGTAGGTCCAGGTTAGGTCTGGGATTTGCACCCATCAGGCTCGTTCTTTCGCATATTTCTCATACTTGATGGCTAGATCCTGGGCTTTATCTGGATTGCATCACGTAGTAATGAAGTACAACACTGAAACGGTCAATTAAACCTGGTTTCCATCAATATCTTAGAGGACAACGCAAGTTAGGTCTGGGATAGGTCTGGGATTTGCCCTCATCAGGCTCATACTTTCGCGTTTTTCACATACTTGTTGAACAGATCCTGGGTTTTCTCTGGTTTGGATCACGTAGTAGTGTGGTACCACACTGAAACAGTCCATTAAACCTGGTTTGGATCAATATTTTAGAGGATAACGCATGTTAGGTCTAGGCTAGGTCTGGGATTTTCACCCTTCAGACTCATACTTTCGCATTCTTCTCATACTTGTTGAACGGATCCTGGGTTTTTTCTGGTATGGATCACGTAGTAATTTGGTACCACACTGAAACAGTCGATTAAACGTGGTTTCGATCAATATTTTTGAGGATAACGCATGTTAGGTTTGGGATAGGTCTGGGATTTGACCTCATCAGACTCATACTTTCGCACACTTCACATACTCGTTGAACAGATCCTGGGTTATTTTCTGGTTTGGATCACGTAGTAATGTGGTACCACACAGAAACAGTCGATTGAACCTGGTTTCGATGAATATTTTAGAGAATAATTCATGTTAGGTCTAGGTTAGGTCTGGGATTTGCTCTCATCAGGCTCATTCTTTCGCATATTTCTCATACTTGTTGAACAGATCCTGGGTTTTTTCTGGTTTGGATCCCGTAGTAGTGTGGTACCACACTGAAACAGTCCATTAAACCTGGTTTCGCTCAATATTTTAGAGGATAACGCATGTTAGGTCTAGGATAGGCCTGGGATTTTCACTCATCAGACTCATACTTTCGCATTCTTCACATTCTTGTTGAACTGACCCTGGGTTTTTTCTGGTTTGGATCACGTTGTGGTGTGGGACCACACTGAAACAATCAATTAAACCTGGTTTGGATGAATATTTTAGAGGATAACGCATGTTAGGTCAAGGTTAGGTCTAAGATTTGCCCTCATCAGGCTCACAGTTTCGAGTTTTTCACATACTTGTTAAACAGATCCTGGGTTTTTTCTGGTTTGGATGACGAAGTAGTGTGGTACCACACTGAAACAGTCCATTAAACCTGGTTTCGCTCAATATTTCAGCGGATAACGCATGTTAGGTCTAGGTTACGTCTGGGATTTGCTCCCATTAGGCTCATACTTTCGCATATTTCTCATACTTGATGGCTAGATCATGGGCTTTTTCTGGATTGCATCACGTAGTAATGTAGTACCACACTGAAACAGTCAATGAAACCTGGTTTCCATCAATATTTTAGAGGACAACGCAGGTTAGGTCTAGGTAAGGCCTGAGATTTTCACTGATCAGACTCATACTTTCGCCTTCTTCACATACTCGTTGAACGGATCCTGGGTTTTTTCTGGTTTGGAACACGTTGTAATGTGGTACCACACTGATACATTCAATTAAACCTGGTCTTGATAAATATTTTAGAGAATAACGCATGTTAGGTCTGGGTTAGGTCTAGGATTTGCCCTCATCAGGCTCATACTTTCGCATATTTCTCATACTTCATGGCTAGATCCTGGGCTATTTCTGGATTGGATCACGTAGTAAAGTGGAACCACACTGAAACATTCAATGAAACCTGGTCTGGATAAAAATTTTAGAGGATAACGCATGTTAGGTCAAGGTTAGGTCTAAGATTTGCCCTCATCAAGCTCACAGTTTCGCGTTTTTCACATACTTGTCGAACAGATCCTGGGTTTTTTGTGGTTTGGATCACGTAGTAATGTGGTACCACACTGAAACATTCAATTAAACCTGGTCTTGATAAATATTTTAGAGGATAACGCATGTTAGGTCTGGGATAGGTCTGCGATTAGCCCTCATCAGACTCATACTTTCGCACACTTCACATACTCGTTGACGAGATCCTGGGTCTTTTTCTAGTTTGGATCACGCAGTAATGTGGTACCACACTGAAACAGTCGATTAAACCTGGTTTCGATCAATATTTTTGAGGATAACGCATGTTAGGTCTGGGATAGGTCTGGGATTAGCCCTCATCAGACTCATACTTTCGCTTTCTTCACATACTTGTTGAACGGATCCTGGGCTTTTTCTGGATTGCATCACGTAGTAATGTAGTACCACACTGAAACAGTCGATTAAACCTGGTTTCGATCAATATTTTTGAGGATAACGCATGTTAGGTCTGGGATAGGTCTGGGATTAGCCCTCATCAGGCTCATACTTTCGCATATTTCTCATACTTGATGGCTAGATCATGGGCTTTTTCTGGATTGCATCACGTAGTAATGTGGTACCACACTGAAACATTCAATTAAACCTGGTCTTGATAAATATTTTCGAGGATAACGCATGTTAGGTCTGGGTTACGTCTAGGATTTGCCCTCATCAGGCTCTTACTATCGCATATTTCTCATACTTCATGGCTAGATCCTGGGCTATTTCTGGATTGGATCACGTAGTAAAGTGGTACCACACTGAAACATTCAATGAAACCTGTTCTGGATAAATATTTTAGAGGATAACGCATCTTAGGTCTGGGTTAGGTCTGGGATTTTCACTCATCAGACTCATACTTTCGGATTCTTCACATACTTGTTGAACGGATCCTGGATTTTTTCCGGTTTGGGTCACGTAGTAATGTGGGGCCACACTGAAACAGTCAATTAAACCTGGTTTCGACCAATATTTTAGAGAATAATTCATGTTAGGTCTAGGTTAGGTCTGGGATTTGCTCTCATCAGGCTCATACTTTCGCACACTTCACATACTTGTTGAACGGATCCTGGGTTTTT